>NC_044919.1:32692938-32735119 GCF_003576645.1 Ipomoea triloba | reverse complement strand
TGTGCTTGAAGATGTGCAAGGGGGCTTGAAGTGAAAAAAATGAGAAGGGAGAAGGGTATTTATAGAGAAAACAATGGGCCTTGAAAAATGATGGGCCTTAGTGAAGTAATGGGCTTAAAAAAAAAATATGGATTGCTCTAGCTTATGGAAACCCAAAGATGGCATGTTGCATGGAGAAGGAAATTGTAGACCGACATGAGAGAAGATTGTCCATGATGTAGCCGACCGAAGAAGATGGCGAGAAAACATTTTCACTTCTCAAACCCGACAATTCTCGCGGATTCAAGAAGTGGGGGACTCGTGATGGGTAAATACGCAATTGGACTACGCGCGCACTTTGCCACCCTACTTGACAACCACTCGGTCGGTCCGCATCGACCACTCTACATTCCGTCGACATCCACTCGGTCGGTCCGCATCGACCACTCTACATTCCGTCGACATCCATTCGGTCGGTCCGCATCCACCACTCTACACTCCGTCGACAACCACTCGGTCGGTCCGCATCAACCACTCTACACTCCGTCAACAACCACTCGGTCGGCCTATTATCATCCTACGGGCGACTTATTGCCACCCTACGGGCAGCCTACTAAGGAGCTAGGAGATTCCGAATTATAGGAATCATTTGAGCTCCCCGAAGATTCTAATCGTTTGCAATGCTCGAGGCGACAAGTGATGGCATTTTGTGAGTAATTGCTCTGCCACCTCGAGCACGTCACGGAGATCCTGCAGAGCGACTGTTCAAGGTGACCAATGCCGACATGACACGTCAGACCATCCGCATGTCATCCGTTGAGTACTCACGTGACCTGCTTAGTATAAATAGGGGGATCACACCCCTCATTTGGGGGGGAGAGAACTCATCAGTACTAGACTAATACACTTGCGATTTGATCATCATCTTTCTCTTGCTTACTTTTTATGACTGTTCGTCACTCGTAGAGCGATATAGCTTCGAACCGTTCAGTCGTCGACCGGTGACCCACCGAGCGACATCCTTCACCACCCGTAGCACACGTATTCGTAGCGTAATCGTAGACCCCGTTTACATTAACGCTATCACTAATATATTATTGTATATTTTTCGTTGCAATAAATCAAATAACCCCGCCAAGGATTTTGTGATCCATGTGGGAGATCTCAAATAATGCCCCAGTTGCCTACTCAAAAAAACTTAAGAAATAATTGAGTCAAGTCGAAATTATCTTTAGTTATTATTTGATTTATCTAAATAAAATGATAATAATCAAATTGAATTTTTAATTTTCAAAAAATTCAACAGTAATTTGTTTAACCTCCTAAGTCCTAATAATGAGTATTTGCCAAATAATTCACGAGTAACCCGTGCACCTAATCATGATTATTCACGTTCATACAACAATAATAATTTAATGTCTTTATGTGTTTCACCGGTTTCATTACACCAACAGTACATTTACCCTGCATCCCTGACTACTATCATTTTACGTAATCAATTAATCCAATTATTAAGAGTAACGTTACATCGAAATGCTAAAGTTTATTGGAAGGAATTTAAAATTAAAATATCCTTAAAATGAAAAAGAAAAAAACAGGGAGCAGTCATCATGAAAATATAGGAACAAATGAAAACAGACAAGTGGTCCTTGGATGTCATTGATTAAGGCACGTACTCGATTATACTGCCAAATGTCAGTTTTACTTTTTGTTTGTTCAAAGCAGTGAGGATTCTTTTTTCTTTCCCTTTTTTTTTTTTAACAAACAATGAGGATTCTCTAAACCCTGAGAAAAAGATAGCAAGTCCATGTCAATTTCTACCTACTTTTACTTTTATCATTATTAAATATTATCTATTTTATTTATTTTTTATATATCAAATTTGTCATCTTCATCAAACTATATTACACAGGTACTATCTATTTTATTTTTTAGACTCATGAATCGAGATATGGCAAGGGAATATTACACAGGTACTTTCCGCATATGCTGTGGGTGCAAAAAGTGGAGCTTGAGATCAAAAGTGCATCAAAAGATTTCAACTTTCTCGTTTTTGTATGTGGCCTTTAAACGAAAAATAAGAAGATATCCAGTCCTAGTTAGTAGTTAAAGCATCTTACGACAAAAGCTTATCCTACATCTGTCAAATGAAACTTGATCCGCTGATCTTTGGGAAGATTAAGGATGGGGTTTAGCCTCAATAAGGTTTTAAGGTAATTCCATTGTGAACATGAGACTTCTAGTTAAGCAAACTCGAGACTTCTAGTTAAGCTACTAGAGATCGAATAAAGTCACAGACTCAAATGTGCTATTGACAAATTAGGATGTGTCTTAGTTGTGGCGCATTCCAAATGGCCTGTATTCTTAACCAAGAAAGATTCTTTCTTTTACCTTAACAGTGCCATAGACAAATTAGGGTGTCTCTTAGTTGTGGCGCATTCCAAATGGGATGTATTCTTAACCAAGAAAGATTCTATCTTTTACCTTAACAGTGCCCCATCATCGTCGCCAACACAGTACAGTTGTTAGCTCCACACACACAAACTAGTATGCAAGTTGAAGCTCTTCATGTCAATGTCATTTTTCCTTTTAAATGGAGCAATGCCAAAACTCCACAATAGGCTAGAGAGAGCAGAGACACAGTGTCCTTATTACCAAAAAAAAACCCAGAAAAGGAGTGGATAAGAACATAGAAAACTGACGAGGAGTCGAGGGGGACAAGGTAAACATATTATAAAACATAGTAGAAATGCCTCTGAGAGGAGGGAAAAGAATAAGAGATTCTTCAATGCATGTAATGCAGATGCAAAAGCCACAAGTTCTGTAAAGTATAACAATATTTACCTATCATCTCATGAATTGCAAGAAAGAGATCAAAAGGTCGAAACACGTAAGGCAGTTAATGATGATATAACAAGGCAGGCATTATGCTAAATAGCTGATCTATAGCCAGAGAGAAACTGCAGTGTTCTTACAATTGGCTCTAGCACATCAACTAAATCCTAAGCTTGGGAGCTATTCACTAAAAAGCTATCACAATGCCAAAATGACAAAAACCAATATAATCAGTATGATCCAAATTAAATAACCTATCTAGTCAATACGGCTAAAAACCTTGACCTGCATACATCCCCGATTCCCTTCTTTTACCTTGTCGAATTCAATAGAAGTTGCCTTTACCAATTCCTTGTGTTTCTCCAAGCAATTGTGCTCTCTAAAATAGTTCTTGTGTTTCTCCAAGCAATCATGGTATTTTAAAATGGTTAAGTCAAGACAAACTCGTTTGGAGGGCGAAGGCAAACAGGAACTTCGTGCTCTTCTGGGCCAACACGGTGTTTTGGCACTTTTATTTCAAGCACCGTTCCGCTCTTGTCAAAGTATGCTTCTAGCTTGGCATCGTCAGGGATTCGGGTGGGGAGTGGAATTTCCCTTTTGAATTCCCCAGGAGGGCAGTGCTCTGGAGATGGATCAGTTAGCTTAAACATTCTGTCGTTTCTCTGGATAAACGGCATGCATGCTGTGCTCACGGATGAAATCTTGACGACGCCATGAGTGAGATTGTTCCACCAATGAACTTTAACCCTTCCAGGATCAGCGAATGGTAAAGTGATGATAATCAAGTATCCATTTTCATCCTCATATATCGTTTTTGCAGCTGTGACGGGACCATATACGTTCCTCATTACCCCAGAAAACTCGCTCATCCAAGGTCGCTCAATGGAATGAACGTCTGCGTCTTGAGGCCTTTCTGAGCTGGGAATAGCAGGCAAGTAGCACTCCTCATCACTTCCATGTGAGAAAAGATCTTTCCTTTTCTTGCCGCAACCAGAAGACAGATCCAACCCGTTGCTGTTAACATGGTTTGACGACTGCGTTGACAAGTTCATCCCAGACCCACTAAGTAACTTTTTTGAGGGAGGATGCGCATTGTTCTTTGGTGCGGGGATTGGTCTCTCAAGCTCAAAATCCGTATTTGGAAGGTTTCTCCATGAACTGAAATCTCTTGCTTCAGGTGCGACGCAAAAGTTGAGATCTCTACCCGTAAGCTCCATCCACTTCTTTCGCTCTTCCTCGTCAATACAGGACAGATTTGGCGATGGAACCAGTTCAATCCCATGAAGACATTGAGGATTAGAAATTCCCTTATAATGCTTGCGCTGCATTTTGTGAGAACGCACAAACCCCTTATCCGTACTAAATGGGAACGGACGCTCCCCCTGCCGGGAATGCCCGTTCATATAATTCCTCAACTGCATCTTACCCAAAGCATTTTCCGGCCTTTCCTTAAAAACCCACATATACATGTTCTCCATGTCATGCTGAACCAAAAACGCATCAAGCTGGAGATCCGACTTATCAAAGCCAGAGACCCCATTACTGTCCCTAACAATGTTCGACTTAGATTTCTCCTTCAAAACAGGTTTGAAGTAGAAACTAAAGAAAAACCAAGCACCCCATACACAATCCAGCCTTTTGGCGCATTTCCTCCCAACCTTCGGTATATCAAGAAGTTTATCCGAGTCATTAATTTGAGGTCCCAGCCCAACCTCCAGCATATCAAAAGCTTCATGGTTCCAAGATGGAGGTGGAGGACTAGGTTCCACAGACAAGGGGAGATTAATATCTGGTGGGCAAGACAGAACAATATGCCTAGTCATATCTCTCTCCGATTCCTCATGAGAGGTGGCAATTGAATCCATGGACAAGACTGTTGAAGGGTGGTAATTCTCAATTGACAGCCCTGTGAGCAAGTCTTCTCCCATCCTTCAAGCCTTATGCCCTCTAATTTTATAACAATTGAAGTCTAATTCGTATATGCAGCCTCCAAAGGCACCAAAAATCACCAAAATCACTTCACAACAACCCCATATACAAAAAGCCCCCAAATAGATACCCTAAACGATGCTGACCAGTCATCACAGCAAAAAAGACTCAATTTTTACCTACAAACAATAAAATTAACATGGGAAATTATAAAATCATCAGTATAAGGGGCTATACCCAGAAAATCTGAAATCATGACAGAGAAAACTATGAAGTTCAAGGGGTATTCACAGTGGCATAAACCAAGAAAATTCAGAAACATGAAAGTAAACAACACAAGGGTAAAAAGATCTCGGGAGATTGAGATTACCATCAAAGAGATTTTCCTTGAATCCATAAAAACTGTAAAGATCTTCGCAAGAATCATCTGCAGATATCCACAGCTTCAGAAAGAGAAGGAGGAAAAAAAAGGGACACAAGCCTTGAGATTGTGGGGAAATAGACGCCGGACACAGAGACCCCTACCCTGTTCTCTACGCGGGGTAAACGGCGACGTTACTACTACCGTTATCATCCGCATTTTAACTAACGTTGACCCCTAATTTACATCTTCTGCTTGAGACACAAGCACGTGGACCCGCACTGTTACGGGCTGAACAACGTTAACAGACGTTGACGACTGTTAACGTGTAGAGATACTGCTGGCCTGCCGGGTGCTGACTGAGAATTTGGGTCGGATTTCATTGGGCCATGGTCACCTTTTCACGGGCTGGGCCTTTAAATTAAATGGGCTTTCAACCAGCCCATTCCACACATGGCAAATTATTCCGTGGATCAAGGTCCAAAATACGCAATAAACATACTAAATGTTCACAATTTGAATTGTATAACTATTGTATAGAACATGACCATCTTCTTCAAGAAGGCGTTTTTGTTTCAACAACGTTTGTTACATACATTGCATGTTTGCATATTTAGATATTCAAAACCATTTGCTAAACGTGTTTTTAATAAAAAGAAGATAATTTGATTAATTAATCATATAATAAAACAAATCCAGACATAATAAAACAAAACATTAAAATTAGAAAGGACTAAACTTTCTTCAAGTCACATTTTCTTGTAAGACTAAGGAAACATAATCTGAATTCTCAAGTCTATGTCAAAAACAACCAAAAAGAGAAGAAAAACAGTCACATCTTTCTAGTACTTCACTGGACAAGGAAATAGCTAGGCATCAGAGGTATCTGCAGTCAAACATTGTCAGCATATAACAGCAGTAGTGTCATCACATTCAATTCAGTGAGCTCCATAACGACCGTTTCCGCAGAAGAAGTCAAAGAAAGGATGATCTCCGGCGGACCCTCCGCCGCCGCCTCCTCTATGTTCATCGCCGCAGCAATTAATCTCCACCGAACCCGACGACGGAGCATCACCGGAAACCCCGTTAACACTCTTTGACGCTTGTAAGATCCCGGTAGGGAGCAGCGGGAACAAATCCAATGTTTCTGGACTGCATTTTACGCTTGCAGTGTTACTTTCTTCATCTCCAATTGGCGGTGAGGGTTTATGCATTATCTCCATTTTTTGTGCGTTCCTTTTATAGCCCGTAGTGGACCCTGCAGAAAGGAATAAACCAGGACTTTTTGCATAGAACCCTAGATCCCCCTGCGGTGCTACGTAGTACGGCCGGTACATAACTGCAAAAACAATCCATTCAGACAACCCAAATTAAAATTGACAACCTCAGCCAAACTGGTCAGACTGTTGACTTGGTGACTTAAAAATGAAAATTACAAAGGCAACCTGATCAATTTAATCAGGCTGTTGACTTGATAACCTAATAATTTTTTGAGTAGTGGTTGCAAGATTCCATTACTTTAAAAAGAAAAATGATGACAGAGATAAAAAGAAGAATGAGAAGAGTGTACCATTGGGGCAATGTTGTAGATAAAGATGGTGATGAGGATGGGGATATGGGTAATGAAAGTGATTGAAGAAAGCCAAATTCTCTTGCTTCTGTTTCTGGCGTTGTCTAGCCTTGTGGTTTTGAAACCAGTAAAACACATTCTTGCCTTCTATATGACCAAAAGCCCTAAGCATCCCGGTGATCTGCTGAATCTGCTCCGCCGTGGGGGTTCTTATCCCTTGATTATAAAAGCTCTCAAGCAAGTTGATTTGCTCTTTCGTGGGGTTCCATCTCGACCCATTAGACCCCGTATTCGTTGTCATCATGTCCACGCTGGTAACATCCTCCATTGAAACAAACTCAAGATCAGATCAGAGCTAGTATCCGAGATGGTGGAAAGCTAGAGAGATACGATAATGGGTTTTATAGGCATAATAATAAAGGAAGGATGCGTATAGAGTGAGCAGATAGATAGATAGATATTGACATGCGTATTGTAGTTTGTGTTGAACATCTCTGAAAACATGGAGGTTAGCGGCTAGGGGAGTGGGAGGTGATGCGGCATGCAGGAAATGACAAAACTAACCCTGCACACCACTGGTTCTCGGGAATGAAAGAGATAGTAGATACGATAGAGAGAGAATAGTGAAAACTACACGCCATGGCAAACGTAAAACTGATAAAGGGATGGATTTATGGATATATGGGAGAGATGAGAGGGTTTGCGGAAATGGAAGAAAAAGACAGGCGGTTGGGTTGTAAGGTGTAGACTATAGAGCCTAGGCTTCGGGAATTGAAGTTCCAGCAAACTAATAAGTCTCTCTCTCTCTCTCACAGTTTGATTAACAAACAGATCTTCACATGCACAATGGATGCATGCATGATTCACTTGATTCGCCAAACCACAAGGTTACCAGTAAAATAATTGAAACATGTGTTTTATCTAAACTAAAAATTTAATTGAAACATGACCTTTAACATAACTCTGATACCAAATTGAAGTCATGTGTTTAATCTCAACTAAAAAGTCTAAATTAATAGTTGAATTGCATATTTATGTGTGTTTATGCTCAACAACCATGATCTTTTATTGATTTATTGATATTGAATCTATACTATTTTAACTAAAAGTACATTTAAACTAATAGTTAGGTTACACGTTATTTTATATATTCTGTGTTAAGCATACAATAAGGAAAAGTATTGATTATTATTGTAAACAATCTCGAACCATATATTATAATTATAATCCTAATAAGTTTAGTATTTTAGGAACGAAAAGGCAACCGCAAGACCATATTTGTTGGAGTAAGTATGTTTAAGCATAAACTTCTGGAATGAACTCATTTACAGATTCCTACAATTAAGTATTAATGAATTAGGTGGGTTCGTGATTAATTTCAACGACAAAACCATTAATATAAGGCGGCTATTTGAGGTTTTCTAAAAACTTTGTACTCCTCCGTATGTTTTTTTCGTCCTCGGGAATTAAGATCGTTAATTGATCGTGATTAATTGTTGTAAACCCCTATATATTGACGTTTAGTAGTTCTACAATCTCAGCCACCCTAATATCTTTCCTCAGATTTTGTGCAATGTACTAATGCTTTGCGTTTGCTAACTACTCCGTAGATCAATTTAATTTTATGCTTAATACTACTACGTTCATCTGGGGAATTAAAAGCAATTAAGGAAGATCATTTCCTTTCTCTTGTTAATTCATTTTTTTTTTATTAAACATTATTTGGTATCTCACCAATGAGAGTGTAATCAAAATAAACACCCCAGTTAAATTGGTCACACAATTGACTTGGTAACATAAAATTTTAAATTTAACTCAGAGTTATCTATTTGTCTGCTAGGTTTGAGCCAGTCAACTATATATAACCTATACTGATTTACTTACTTGTGTTCCCTTGTCAGCCAGAGTCACAAAACGAGTTTCAATCAAAGCGCACATATGGTAGTGATTGTGAGTTTTCAAGTAAATCAAAGAGTAATCAAAATTAAAATGGAAGCAACCAATGGAAAACTACAGTGTGTGTAAGACCCCCTTATGGTCGAGGCAATGGCGTGCAGAGAGGCTCTTTCTTGGTTAAAATAACGAGGTGTTCGTGAAATTTGTAACCACTCTGATTGTCTTAATCTGGTTCAAGCCCTATGCAATAGAGAAACCAACAGGTCCTATATTGGTAGTATTATTTTTGACTGTTTGTCTATGAGTAGTTCGTTTTTATCTATTTCTTTTGAGTTTATTCCACAATCTAGGAATCAGTTTGCTCATGCTCTTGCTATAATGGCTGAGACACAATCCGGTCATATATACTAGGATGACGTCCCTCCTGATTTCTTTGATGAGGCTTACTATATTGATTCGTTTGTCTTTCGAAAAAGAGTAATCAAAATTCATTAACTAGAGGTCTTCAGCCATACTTATAGTCTTATATTGTGGATCGGAGTCCACGTAATACGATGAATCTCTAATACAATCTCATTTTTAGTGTAATGCAAGTTCATTTAACTTGCAATATACTAAAAATGAATATGCAACTCAATGTGCATGATATATATAATTTATGGGTCTTGAAAGTCTAATCTAGATTTGTCAATGGCCGTCATATTTGCAAAGTTTGATTCTTACTTGGAGAAATATCTGAATTAGAACTTCTCGAGTTCTTGATATAAAGCTCCTACAAAAATTAAATCTTTAACCTTACAATTATAATAGCGGTTTAGTTGGGTTTTTGGTTAATTATATTTTAATTGAAGCGTGTATATATAGTAAATGGAGTGTATAGTATGTGCAGGATAAAGGTAGGTAATTGTTAGGAAGATATGATATGCATTATCTGGCCTGGGGCAGAGGAAATGAGTACAAGGAGGTAAAGCCGATGGCAAGGCATGGGGTGGCGCCACCTATAAGGCGCCGCATCGTGCAGAAAACCGCCATGCACCTCCGCCAATTCTGCTTAGTTTTCAGGCACCGAATTCGATGCAGATTAACAATCTCCTCTTGTCTTCTTCCTCTCATCTCTCACTCACACCACCGCCTACGTATGCGACAAAGTGGCTCATAGATACCTCTTTCGCCTCAACTCTCTACTGCAACTTTGACTTGCAATCTTCCTCTTTGTTTGTTGGAAATTTAAACACATTTTTCATGGCCCAATCCACTTCTATTAACTGTCTTGTCACCTTCTCTACAATGCTTATTTATCAAATTTGATACTAACTTCACCCTACAACAAATTAATGTAAGTAGCAAAATTGAGTGATTATTTATAAATCTAAATTAATCTTTTTGTAGATCAAATATATATGGTGGAGGTGGTGCTTTTTGACAATGGAGAAGGGTGTAGACTGTAGAGCGGTGGCCATGGTGATTTTGATCATGTTGAAAGTTCTGAAAATTTGTGGTATGGGAATTGTTGCGTTACGTTGTGTTGTGTGCTTAATGTGCGTAGTTGTTGAAATTTAAGGTATGTCGGCTTAAGATTTTAGGTGTGTTGTTTTCCTTTTTAAGGTGTGTTGTTTTCCTTTTTAAGGTGCGTCGATCTAAGTTTTGGGTGCATAATTTTCTTTCTTAAGGTGCGTTGTTCTCCTTCTTAAGGTGCGCCATTTTTACCGTTTACATATGTCCCTAATTAATTATTCATTCAAGTCGGACCCAAACAATCAAAAGCTTCACAAATTTTTTGATAGAAAAAAAACAAATAAAAAGCCGTATACCTGTCAATTTTCACCATTAGAATCTCAACCCAAACACAATCCAGTCTAGCAATGCTTTGATAGTTTAATTATATTTCCATACGATTTTGATGCTTATTTTGGTCAAACAGTGGAGTAGTTATCTTTGAGCCATTGATCTATATTTGATCAACGGATCATATCTAACCCATTTTTTCATCTGCGCACCAGAACTACACACACTAGTACCCTACACAAAGCGACTAATCTTATTCATGCCGAATAAACTTTAAAGGAGGACAAAACACTACCTCAAATTTTTAAGGTAGTTACATTTGATTAATTTGAAAGAGATTTGGATCATCTCATTCACATCTTATATTATTAGTATTCTAGTTGTCATTTACTATCAAATAAAAATACTATATTTACTAAAACCTATTACAATTATTAAGTATTTAATTTCAAATATGATTATTATTCAGATGTTTGATTGTTTGAACCCCTAACTTTTGTGTTTTTCTTTTATCCAATTTTAGAATTTTCTTTTTCCCATAGTAGACCTAATATCTTTATAGCTAAAGGCTAAAGCGAGATAAATTATTGCGAACCAAATAATTCCAAATTAATACGAATCTACGGCCGTTATTATTTTTATATCCCACTTTTCATTAAAAATTGGTGTGATTTTGGGCTAGGCTTCGTTTGACACCATTGGCCCAATTTAAGGAATTAGAAATGCAAGGCTTAAGTGTTGGTCCAATATATCCATAAGCAAGACTAGGCATAGACAATTGTTATACAATATATCAAAATTTATATTGCATGGTGAATTATGGTCTAAATATTATATATTTGCAATTAATGTATTTTATACTTGTAGTTAACATTTTTTATACCTATAAACAAATTGAATTTACATAACATCATAATTACAGACTCATAAGATGTTAACTACTATACAGACAGATGATATGTTGGTTAACATGTTATATGCGTGCAAATAACATATTTTGTACATGCAATTGACAATTTATATATGTATAGTTATCATATTATGTGTCTATAATTATCATGCGATGTGCTTTTAATTTGTTTAAATGTACAAAAATGATTAACTGTGACTGTCTGCGAGCGAGTACAGAATGTGTCAAGTGTAGGTATAGAATCTAAATGTTATTTTTGTATTAGATTCGAGAATACAAGGTAGACCATGGTTCATGGTATAATTTGTCAAGCATAGAATGACTATATACAAAGCCTATAACAATATTTTTTTTTTTATTAGCGGACAATGACCATATAAAGCCTATACAAAGCCTACTATGAATTAGCGGACCCTTGTTCTATGTTAATAAAATAAATCTGTTTAAAAAAAAAAATTAAATCTACTTCTATTAACATACATTAATCCAAATTTCTGTCTCGAATTATTTTCTTGATTGTGACCTCTATTGTTTCAGTTATTTATAATGGTACTTATGTATCACTTCCCAAATGATCAATGGAGCTTGCCTCATTAGACATTAGCGGCACGGAATGAATCAATATTTAACGGTATTAATTAATAGGTGAAATTAGATGAATCAAAAAATTAAAAAGAAGAAGGTGAGATTAGAAAAGTGACATGCAGAGTCTCATCAGTAGTCAATATCATCACCAACTGATTATTGATTAATGATATTCACACTATTTTGTCAACAATGCCAGGCATATTAGTTGAACTTAAAATCATTTGCACACGTAATACTATTAAGTTAACCATACGAAATGCAATAGGGATTTCAAAATTTTTATATTTGGTAATGTAACCAATGACTTTTTGGTCTAATAATAACATAGAGAGTTGAGAACGGTAACAATCCGAACTAAGTACTAATTCAACAAGATAACAATAGTGGTTAAAGTCAAAATCTGAATAATGTGACATGCATAATAACATGTAGAAACTTCTGCAACATCAAACTCGTTCAAAGGGCATTATATATATATATATATATATATATATATATATATATATATAATGCTTAGAGATTACATAGGGTTACGATTGTAAGTTCTCTTTCAAATATATTTGCTCATGTAGTTGTCTGTAAGCGAAAAATTATATGACGGAGAGTTAAGTTTGGTATAATTATGAAAGTTAATGTCAAAATGTAACTATATTATTTATATATGATTAAGCTAATTATATAAAGTCAGAAAATAAAATTTTGTTCAAATGTAATTTTAACCACGTCTTAGGCCTCAAAATAGGTATCGAGTGAGTGGAACATAATTCTTGTACCTGAAGGTCATACGTTTGATTCTTGCCAACCTTCTTCAGATCAAATCCGTCACACAAAATCTTTTTAATGTGGTTTACACCTCTCGTATGTGAGTCCAACGAGTGGTGATTGATTAGAAATTTGTGAGGAGATAAGACCCATGATTGCACGAAATTCATCATCAAGGTGATCAAATGGGAGGAGTATGCTCATACCTAAAGGTCACAAATTCAATTATTTTTTTTTTAATACAAATTCAATTATTATTAATACCATTTTGGTGGAACCCATCGCACAGAGTCTTTTAAGTGCGATTTACTTCTATTGCAATGGAGTTGAAACATCAAATAGTGATCGTAGGTTGAATGAAATGATATCTTATTTTAATATCTCATCAATTGTAAGTGATTATTATTGAATTGCACAAGTAATACATTCATTAATGATGAAAATACTACGTAATACTATTTTACTGGTCTCCCAATAACTAGTAGCTCTTACATACGTAAGTGGGAATGATTAACTTAATCATCGCAATCAACTTAAAATCCAGCTGTTTCACCCAAAAAAAAAAAAAAAAACATTAAAATCCAGCTGGGTTTTGGCGTATAAAGTTGGCCCACAAGCAATTACAACGTAAAGTGTTCTGATTATTAAACTACAGCATGCAAATCTAGCTAGACCATATTAATTAATACCAGCAAAATAATTAATGTTTTTATGTATTCAAAAAATTAATGTTTTTATTTTCCTATGTTATTTCGGCTAGACTTCAATTTGATATATGGTGTTCGTGTTTCATTATTATTATCTTTTTTTTTTCAAAAATAATTTTCATTTTCATTATTTTACGTATGGAAAATGACACTTTTGCCCTTTAAATTATATGTTTATAGTATTTTTCCCTCCAAATTATTCATGTAGATTACATTATTCACATCGATTATTTCAAAAATGACAATTTTCCCCCATCTATTTTAAATAGGCGTTTGGACTGTTAAAACTTAAAAATAAGGACTAAATAAACATTTCAAGTCACTTTCGTTATCCAACAAATTATTACTTACGTGTGAGAATCAAAATAAATACGAAAAAGAACAGACATCGTTTATAAATATTATATTTATAATTTTAAGCTAATGCTATTAACAAAATTAAAACTTAAATTTAGCACACAATTTGCAAATATTATACTCCGTAATTATTATTTGTGTTTAAGCCTTAATTTTGTTAATATATATATCATTGCTTAAAAATAATTGAGAGAGATATATAATGTAAGTACATGAATAATTCATGGAGAAAAAGTACTAAGCTAGAAGCATATAATTGAGGGGCAAACATGTCATTTTCCCTTTTACATACAAAGAAAACAAGAAAAAAAACAACTAGATGAATATAAAACTTCAAGAAAGTAGCATTTTTCATCCTTAAATTATAGAGAAATAACACTTTTTGTACATTAACTACATTTGTTGTCACATTTTGTTCCTCAGTTATCTCTGAAGTGATTTTTTTGTTATTGAGTTTTAGTAGAATTGGGTTAAAAAAACTACTTCGTAGACAATTAAAGGAAGAAAAAAGTACTTCGTAAACAATTGAGAGACGAAAAGTGGTGTCAGTATATAATTGAGCAATGAAAAATGCTATTTCCATATAATTCAAGACAGAAAGTGTCATTTTCTTTAAAACTTCAAAATGTTATGAATAGTAATTTGAACCCATTAACTTACATAATAAATTACAATTTTAACCATTCTAAAATAATACTACGTATTAAATTGTTAATATTATTAATAATTTATTTACTTAAATATTTTAAATTACCATTAGAAAGAATGTAACTTGCATTTTAAGTTAGGATTTTTTTTTTTTTTGTCGTTGAAAATATGTACCATGTACTTGTGTAGTATCTTGGTAAACTTGATATAGATTTGAAAAATGTTTAATGTTGATAATTAGAGTTAATTCCACTTTTGGTCCTAAACTTATTAGGCATTTGACCAGATTTAGTCCTCCATAATAAAAATGGTCAGATTCTAGCCACGCTTTTTTGGACGTCGGACACTTTTGGTCCTCCTTCAGTTGTGTCGTTTGTTTTCCGTGAAGTGGATGGGCATTTTGGTCTTTTTACGTGGTCTTCTTCTAATCCATCTCCTACGCCGTCTCCGGCCTGTCGGCCCTGCTTTCTTTCTTCTGCTACACTGAGTTCACCGTTGATATACCAGTTGCAGGTAACCTTCTTCTTCTTCGTTAGAAATTAGAATAAGAAATTTTTTTGTTTATAACAAATCGTTGAAGGTTTATGTTGTTTTGTATTTAGATTCTGAAATTATTCCTTTGCATGGTGAGAAGAGGGTGGTCCTGCGGTAAGGACGATTTTCTCCATGAGGTCTGTGTTCACGCATCCAGGCTTGATGATGTCAGCCCATCGCCTTCCCTCAGCCTAGTCGATGAGTATCAACTCGATGACGAAGAAAATACCCGCAGACCCCAACATCGCCCATCTGCAGTGCACAATCTCCGCCTGCTGGTTCCATTTCAAGCTCTCGGGATCAGATGTTGTCAATATAATGATCGATCGAGGATGGAGAACGTCAGATCTATCTCTATTTTGGAGCCCGGATTAATTCAGAAACTACTCGGCTAGATTTGACTTACCAAGACCGAGGGGATCAAAACCAAAGTCTCCAGGGAGGCTGCCATCGAGCCATGGAGGAGGGGTGCTGCTCGGGAACCAGAGGGGTCGGTTGGGATCAGTCGTAGCACAAACAGTAAAAGATCGGGACGTGGCAGGGGTTGAGTACTTGCTCACCCTCAGTTTTCTCCCCGAGAGGAAAGACACCTTTGTCTGGGAACTGCACAGGTAAAAACCCTAGGCTACACGAAAAAAAATCAGTACTCAAAACACTACAAAACTATGATCAAATCACAAAGATTAAGCAACGATTGGCCTTGCCTCAGGGACGAAAATGCAGCGGCCGCAATGGTGGACGAAGCAGCGCAGGCAGAAGCCATGTCGACAGATTTCTGTACAATGCAATTGCAGGGTGTGATTGTTGTGTTGTGTGTGGAAAGAAATGAGAAAGGCTTAAACACTGAGAAGATGATATTGAATAGAAGGGGCTTATCCTCATGGATAGGGAGGTGAATATGTGATTGGGTTTCTGAATTGCCATGTGGCATGCAGAATCAGGGATGGGGTCTGTGTTCACACATCCAGGCTTGATGATGTCAGCCCACCGCCTTCCCTCAGCCCAGCCGATGAGTATCAACTCGATGACGAATAGCGTTGTTGTATCAGTGAAGTACTCTTGCTGAGACAACTACGTGAATGCGCTGAGACATACTCCGGCGTGGCTGAGGGATCGGGTTTTCAGCTGGTCCTTGTACCAGGTGGAGCTCTCCGCCAAGTCGCAGCCACTCAGCCAGCACGAGATGGAGAAGAATCTTAACTGGTGGGATCGTATTTGGTTTGGCATGGGCGCCGTTATCGGCGCCGGAATTTTCATCCTCACCGGCCAGGAGGCTAACCAACACGCCGGCCTTGCTGTCGTCCTCTCCTACGTTGTCTCTGGCCTCTCGGCCGTGCTTCTGTCTTCTGCTACACTGAGTTTTCCGTGGAGATACCAGTCTCCGGAATATTCTAAGTAAAAGGCCATTGACTACAAGGGATTAGAAGAAGACCACGTAAAAAGACCAAAATGCCCATCCACTTCACGGTCAACAAACGACACAACTGACGGAGGACCAAAAGTGTCCGACGTCCAAAAAGCGTGGCTAGAATCTGACCATTTTTATTATGGAGGACTAAATCTGTCAAATGCCTAATAAGTCTAGGACCAAAAGTGGAATTAACTCTGATAATTAAATAAAATGTAAATTCCAATTTTAATCATTGACCATTGCAACATTGTTATATTTAGTATTATTTTTAAAAATCTGTTTCATTACATTTTTTACTTTTATATTTTATCATACTTATTCATCTGCTTAAAATTTATCACTCCTCTATTTAATAAAAATAGTTAATAAAATTAAAATAGAGTGAGTGAAATTAAATATTAAGACAGTAGATTTAATCATTTAAATCATAAAATTATATGTTAACCGTCTGTGTTACTTGTGTTAAAAAAATCTCTATATTTAATTAGTTTTTGTAAAACTTTCCAACAAGTTTCTAAGTTTTCGTACATCGGTGAAATCGGAAGATGTTTCATTAATTTCCTAACTTACATCATTTCCAAAGCAAAGTGTAAATATTTAATTAAATAAAATAGTACAGATATTAACAAATTGATACTCCGTATTGTAATATACTCCGTAGTTGTTAACGTTCAGTTTAATAATAATAATATATTAAAGTTTTATTCTTTCATTATGATATAATACATGGTAATATGACGTGGTGGAGCTAATATGACAATAATGAATAGATGATTATGATGTGGCGATATTTATGTTAAAAAATTATGACAAGTATCATATTTTGAAAAGTAAAACTTTAAGTATTAAAGAAAACAAGGCATATTTAATTAAGGGAAAATGACATCTTTAGTCCCTGAGTTATAGGGGTAGTGTAGACTCAGTCCCTAAGTTATGGCTGTATGCGAGTTTAGTCCCTCAGTTATTCACAAAGTGGCGAGTTTAGTCCCTGGACATTAAATTTGACGAAAAAATTAAAAAATATTCAAAATTTGAGGGGTAAAATAGGAAATTCACATTTTATTATTATTCTTATATCAAAACCACTTTTACAACATTATTTTTTCACTTCTTAGCCTAATTATTTTCAATATTTTTCATTTTTAAAAGCATTTTAATAACTTTCAAATGACTTGTTAGGAACGTGACTCTCGTATAACACATTAAAACTCTCGTATAATACAATGATCATGCATTTCTTTATTTGTGCTAGGTTTTAAGTGTGTTATACGAGAGTCAGGTTACTAATAAGTCATTTGAAAGTTATTAAAATGCTTTTAAAAATGAAAAATCTTGAAAATAATTAGGCTAAGAAGTGAAAAATAATGTTGTAAAAGTGGTTTTGATATAAGAATAATAATAAAATGTGAATTTCCTATTTTACCCCTCAAATTTTGAATATTTTTTAATTTTTTCGTCAAATTTAATGTCCAGGGACTAAACTCGCCACTTTGTGAATAACTGAGGGACTAAACTCGCATACAGCCATAACTTAGGGACTGAGTCTACACTACCCCTATAACTCAGGGACTAAAGATGCCATTTTCCCTTTAATTAATAATGATATAATAAAAAAAGTCACATAACCATAATAATATAACGCATAGATCTTCAATATGCCACATACCAAAGTCTAATGGCCTTATAGTCCACACACCATGGATAAATCACACTTGAAAGATTTTGTACGATTGAAGAAGTGTTGGCAATAATCAAATTTGTGATCTTCAGATATATGAATCATGCTTCAAACTTGTTGGTGAAGTCGTGTTCATAGTTGACAAAAGACTATAATGAGATACATTAGCCTATGTTGTTCCTAGTTGACTAGATCAAACCAAGAAGGTTAATACTGGAAAGCCTGTAACTACTTTCTCAATGTGTACTTTAGGTGAAACCCGCAATGGTAAAGGAACACAAATAAATAAACCAACATAAATTATTCATAGTTGTCAAATTCAAACTGAGAAAGTCAATAGATACAAATTGTTCCACCAATTTGAACTGTTAAGTGTTAACCCATGTTTTTTTTTTAAAAAACAACCGTTAACCCATGTTAGTCCTATTTAAGTGGTGAGAAATATAGAGTAGTGTTGCATTTATTATGGTTTGAATTTGGGCAAGTGTGTATGCTGTATAGTGTATACTTTTCCAAATTTAAATTTTGGAAGAATTGTCTGTTAGCTTTTTTATTTCCCTTCTCTCTTCTTTTGAATTTGTCTTATTGTTGTTTGGGTTCCGGTTTTTGAATTCTATGGGCATTATAAAGAAATTTTCTCCTCCCACAGACGCGCAGACAGTAATTTCTGCAGCGCCCTGCTACCGTTTTTCAAGGCAATATAGTATATTATAGCTGCTGTTTTCAGGTTGTGAACATCATATAGAAGGGTCATATGTTTTTATATTGCTTAGAAATTTAGAGTTAAGCTAGTTTATATGGAGTTTCGGGTCAAGATTTGATTTTGTTTGGTTCCACATAGTTTGAGTTTCAGCACAATTTGGTTATCGCTTAAGGCTTAAGCTGGAAGCAGCACTGTGCACTTTGCCTGTAAGGTGTTTGTGGAATTGAATGTTAGTTTTTACAAGTAAAGATGGCATCTTTTAGTGGTTTGGGTATTGGTTTGAGCTTTGTGTTCGGTTGTATTCTGATGGGGCTTGTTGGGGAGTTGTATTATCTGTTGTGGGTGAAGAGAAGAATCAGAGGCAGAGAGAAGGAGGATAATGGAGACACCCCCAAGAGTGCGAGTGAGTTTGGTTTTCTTTTTTGTTGGAAGAAACCCAGGTCTGGGATTGGCAGAACAGGGACACAAGAGCTCACAAACTCTGTGAGGAACCCAGAAACCATCTGCCAAAACAAAGACTTGGAGGTGGGCACAGGGAAGGATTCACTGCTGAAAGGATATGGGGAAGAAGGTGTGGAGTCAGAGCTGATGAGGCTGCACAATCTGTGTGGCCCTCCTAGATTTCTTTTCACCATTAAGGAAGAAACCAAGGAAGATTTGGAGTCTGAGGGGGGGAGAAGTAGAAAGGGCTCAAGAACTAGGAGCCTGAGTGACCTAATCATGGCTGCAGATACCCCATTGCTTTCCCCTATGTCTTCACCACCATCCAAACCTCTGCCTATAGATTCTTTCAGCCTCCATGGATTCAACCCTCTCTTTGAATCCTCAACAGATGCAGAGCTCAACCGCCTCAAATCATCACCCCCTCCAAAGTTCAAGTTCCTGAGAGATGCTGAGGAGAAGCTCATTAGAAGACTAGTGGAGGAAGCAGAGAGAACTGCCCTCAGGAGCAGTGGGGGTTCACTTCAAGATTTCACAGCAAAACCACCTTCCAATCCACCAGTGGCCACTGAAGAAAAAGCTGGTTCGTTTATGTCTTTTCTTGTTAGGAGCAAAGAAAGAGAGCTTCAACAGCCATTGCCAATGTACCATTCAACTCCTTCTCAGGTACTTCCATTGGCTTCTTCCCCTTCAACATTCAGACCACTTGAAAGCATATCTGCTATGCAATAGTCCCATGAAAATGGATTAGATGATTCTTTTTCTATTTGTCATCTTTCTCCCTTAACCAGAATGATAGTGCTTACTTGCTATGTATGTATTAAGTTAGTCTCTGATGAGAAAATAGATTAGATTACATTGTGAACCTTTTTCTGAATTCTTACTCTTTTTCTTTAATTGCTTTGGGAAGCAATTAATTAAGCTTTACTTCTCTGTCTTTCCTGTTTCCTGAGTTTCCAATCCTGACAAGGGTATTTGTTGATATCTTGACCAGCCATATTTAGTGCATTCTTTTAATTTGGCCTTAAAATCTATAATCACTTGATTACAATGACTCTATGATTGCACTTGCAAGCGAATATTTGTCAGTGAACATGATCTATTGCTAAGGTTTTAACATTTTCATCATTGTTAATAACTATGATCACTGGTTAGTTGTTGTTGCACAACTGCACATGCAACCTTATCATGACACATTATTTGCACCTTCTTTGTTGTTGGCTTCCTAATTTCAACTGTTCATCAAAATCATCAGTCAAGGTTTATTTAGTCTTTTTCCAACTTTCCCATGCAAATGTTAAAGAGGCATGGCAAATCATTGTAATATCTTGCTAAATCCCATTTTAATTATGATTATTAATTTGTTGAATTGGTCATATATCTTGCCCCTTCTTTGAGGGTAAGGGAGAGTTCTTGCATTCCACCTTCCATGGATGCCTTAAAGGAAAGGTGCTCCTACTTTCTTATCATATAACTGTTAGGAATCCATCTTTTTTCTATTTAATGAAAAGTAAGTTCTTTTTAAGGATAGCAAACTAGGAGATGCCGAGATGGCTTTGGCAAATGATAAGTAGGAAACGCTAAAGTAATACTTCTGTTACGTGTCACTCATTGATCATTGATCAGGTAAAAAGGAACGAAAGAAAACTTGTTTTTAACACTGATCGTTAGCGGAGAGTATGATTATGGGGAGATTAGTCTGGCACTGTTGGTAAGAAGGGTTGATTTTGAAAAAACAAAAGAGAGCAAGTCCAGGAATCTGTGATTTTGAAGAGGCTTTTGGACTTTTTGCTAAACTACAAGAAAGGTCATAATAATCACGCGATTCATCATCAGCTAGAAAGTTGTCCAGACTCGAACCACAGCTCGATATTATTAAAAACCAGATTGTTGAGTGCCTTTTGACCAATGAAACAAAGACACCCATGTTCACATCCTTTTCCTCATATTCTTTTGAAAATTTCAAGAATCCAGTTGTATTTGTACTAAACGGTGTAAACAACAATAGGAATAAAGTTGAACCCAATGGTTTAATTTTGACATATCATTTAAAACACTCAAAAGAACCGAATGGAGAAATAGTATCCATATATGCTTCTAATTCAAATCAGTTAATTGTATACACTATTTATTCTTTTACTCAAAATAGTATGTGTTTCTTACCACCAAATCAAGGAATTGTAGTGTGTTTTGAAAATAAAGGAAAATACGATCGAGAGGTAAAATTCTGTTAGTCGTTTTAATCAATTATGATTTTTGAGGATGAAGGGACATAATTTTATAAGAGACTAAGACTTGACCTAATAGTGGTCCCTGGTTGGGTGGAAAGGTTAGGGGCATCATAATTGCAGCTTAATTAACAGATTGTTGAAGCAAACTTAACAAGGACCACACCACTGCGCCTGTCTGGTCTTGTTCACAAGCAGACATTTTGTGCATTTAAAATTGCATTTATGACCCAGAATAGCACACCAGACTGACACTTTATCTTTTGGGATTATGCCAAACTAACCCTAATTCTTACAGATTCCCAGAATCCATTACAACTAGTGGTCTTCATTCAATTTGAACTCATATATATATGATGAAATTAAACAACATGGTTAGTTGAAGCTGTTTATGTAATTGTGGGTTTATGGAACATATTCTTAAGTGCCCACATGCCAATATATATATATATATATATATATATATCTTTAAAGCTTTTGGGCAGTTCTTGAAGGAACTGGGGACCAACTGCATATGAAACTGCTGGAAATCTTGTAATGGCTGATCCATTAGCACTTGGTGATGACGAAAAATTGTCTTTTTGAAAGCGATTTAGGTGATGAAGACAAATAATGTGCTTTCTAGAATCAAGTCACTGGACACAATAAAAAGAAGTTGAACTTTGAATTAAAATTATCTTTTTTTCTTAAATATCCATAAAAAGGATAGAAAAAAAATATATCTTTCCTTATAGTAGTCTCATTCGTCTCCTAATTATAAATTTTTCAAGAAACTTGTAAATTCACATCAACCTTATACTTTAATGGTTTCTTCATTGATTGATTCAACTTCAATTATAATCAACCAATTCAATCAAGAAGTTGTTTTATTTTAACAATTGCGAAACTCATAAAGAACAGAGTTGAACATTAAGAACCAACTATGGGAGAGAAGTGATTAAAGGAGAAGACTAATCTGATCTTACACGTTTAGCCATTAAAAATAAAGTTTTGATATTTACAAGTTAGATTGAAAATAATAAGATGTTTTAATAAACAATTAATGTGAAAAATGAGTTATTAATTGCGGAAAGGTAAGAAAATGCAGCCAAAAAGGAGAGTTACATCTTACAATGGTGCTAGTGCGCTGAAACGATTTTGGAAAAAAGATGCGATTTCAGAAGCTTAATTTAATTTACTTGTAGATGAAGAATAAGGAAAAGTGAGTTGCAATGTTTGACAAATTAAAGGTGTTTAATTAATCACCACCCGTAACACTACAACGCGTTGGCGTGACAAAAAGGAAATCATATCAATCACCGCATTTGGCATTACTATATCATAATGTAGCTTTAGCTTAATCAGCTTGTTGTGTGAGATGCCAATTACTCACAATTTGTCTCCATCACCCTCACAACTCATGCTATTTATTCCTATCTTATGTAACATGGGTGCATGTTCTATCAAAAACATCCTACGCTACATTACATTTTTTATGTTTAAAAAAAAAATTAAAAAATTAAGCGGTTTCACGATTAATTTAAGGAATATTTTTTTATAATATAACATGAATCGAATATGAGGTTGTGAAATTCTAAAACTCGCACCCCTTTTGTAATGTTTTTGAAAAAACCAGACAACTTTCATTAAAAAAACATTTTGTAATGTTAGTTACCTTGAATCAAACATTCCCAAAGGAAAAGATGAGGATATTTAACCACCGCAGCCCCTGATGGCCTGGGTAAATACGCACTTGGGTTGTTCGTAGGATCGCCTAGTAGGGTGCCACTAGGTCGGATCCCAACAGAGTGCCACCTAGTCAGATGGACCCCAGCAGAGTGCCACTCGGTTGCATCGCTCATGCTAAGATTGAAAAGCCTAGTGATGGGTGAATACACTTAAGGGTTATCCGTGGGATTGCCTAGCAAGTGCCACCTGGTCGGTCTGCCAGCAAGGTGCTACCCGGTCGGTCCGCTTCATCACCCACTTTGCAAGTTGGAGAGCTTAGCTTACACTACAAGTAAAGGAGATCCACTTGCGCCTACAAGAAAAGAGACAAACAACGTGTATGAATGATGGCTCTATTGCCTTGGATAATCAACCTACGCGTAGCTACAGAGCGACCGATTGGCCAAGCCAACGAGAGCGTGTCACGTCAAGCCACTTGCATATGGAGAATTTAATGCTTAGACGACTTGCTTAGTATAAATAAGGGGGTCCTCCCCTCAATTGTTATATTCACTACAGTGTAACATTATACCACTTGTAATCGTTTTCTACTCATAATATAGCATAGCTTAGCACACTCATCAGTCGTCCACCCGGCAAACCGACTGATGGTCCAACCTTCTGACTGACTAAGCGTCATTCTACTTTTTCACTACATACGTATCGTAGCATAGTCGCGACTCCCAGTCCAATTTACACTATCACTCCTATGCATGTGATAGCGTAAATTGGACCAGGGGTTGCGATTACGCTACGAATACGTATATGGTGTACAAGTAAAATGACGCTCAGTCAGTCAGTTGGTCGGTCGGGTGGACGACTGAGTAGACTAATGTTTTGTTGTATTACGAGTACAAGACAATTACAAGTGACGTAGTGTTACAATGTATAGTAGTAGTTGATAAGGATTAATTTCCCTCGTATTTATGCATATAACCATATATGTAAAGGATGAAGTAAAATGCAAGAATTTAGGCCAAAGTCATCCCTTTATTCATTGTTCTTCATTGAATGTAGAGAGAAGGGAGAGAGCATGGCTATTGAGTATTCTAGAGAGAAGAAGGGAGGGCCAAAAAGTCTTTTAATTAGAGAACTAAGGTCCTTTATATAGGTCCAAAAGTTGACCCGCTGACCTTAACCCGAACCGTTTGACCTCGACCCGACTACAAAATGAGAGCGTGACCGTATAGGGAGGTAAGACCGGGGTATATTCCCTATCAGTAGTGAATACCATAAGTGGTGAATATGACAAGTGAGGGGAGGACCCTCATATTTATACTAAGTAAGTTGGCTAGGAATTTAATGCTATGACGTAAGTGGCTTGACGTGGCGCGCTCTTGTTGGCTTAGTCAGTCAGCCGCTCTGCAGCTATACGTAGACAGATTACCTTAGGTGACAGAGCCATCATTCCTACACGCTGTTAGTCGCCTTTCTTGCTGGCGCAAGTAGATCTCCTTTATTTGTAGTGTAAGCTAAGCTCTCTAACTTGCGAAGCGGGCGACGAAGCAAATTGGCCTTGTGGCACCCTACTGGGATTCGACTGGGTGGCACCTTGCAGGGTGATTCTGCGGGTGGTCCAAGTGCGTATTTACCCATTAACATGCTAGTAAAAAAGTCTAGCAAGAAAATTACCGACTTGGGTTGCTCCATTTAGTAATGCACCACTTCCACCTGGCCCAGACATAGCATATTCCATTGTGGACCATGGTTCGCATTACAATGTGAACCATGAATAAATGCATATTATTTGAGTACTAAAAGTATATTATTTGGTAGTATATAAAATAATGTATCTTTAAAAAATTAACTTTAATTTATTAAAAATGTATCTTACGTCAGTGGTTCATGATATAATAATTGTCCAGACATCCCATTACATTCTTACATGCATCCAACGAATTCAATAAAAGACCCAAGACAATCCATTACGGTTCCCCATTAACTATTGGATAGCCAATTATATATACAAATAGATATGTATAAATTATTCTTATGGGCCTGACAGTTTGGGCTGGAATGTGGCCTGAGGAGAGAATTGGGCCTCCCCACTTTCCTAGTTGGATTAGGCTTTACAAGGTTGCTGGAACTCCACAAGTTTGGTCCTTTCCAGAGGATTTATTATCACCTTTTACATGCCTAACGTTCCACAAATTTGCCCAATTTGATTACTTCTGTCAAAGCTCAAGTGAAAAATTACAATAACGACTTCAATAGGCCCAATTTTTTTTTTTTTTTTGAATTACCTCAAATAGTTACTAGAATCTAAAATAGTAAAATTAATGGGAAATTAAAATAAATGGGATTGTGGTGGATTCCCTCCAATTATGGCATTTATAAATTGAGCACTGTACTGACGGAGCTAAAACAGAGACAAACGGAAAGACCACATCAGCCAGGGGACCCCAAAAAGAGTACTACTACATACATACCTGACTTACCGATATTTTCTTTCTTTTTTAGAGTTGTCCTACAAATGCTTTCCATTCTTACTAAATTATTTTTTTTTTTTTTTTTTTTTTTTTTTTACATTAACTTTCTCACTTTATACTACATTAATCATAAGTCCCAAAAACCCTGCCCAAGAGCGTGAGAGGAGATAAATTACGAGTTGTCCAATCAGTTATACTTCATTACTTTTACTCCCTTACATGACAAGACATTTTCATTATATGAGTCCTAGACTCTGTTTGGCAGAGCTTATTTAGGAGCTTATAGCTTATTTTAAGCTACTAATAAGCTATAACCTCTGTTTGGTAATGTTCCTAAAATAAACCAGTAGCTTAAAATAAGAGCTTATTTTTGAACGCTACCTAAGGTAGCGTTTCAAAATAAGCCAGTAGCTTCCTAACTTTTTTTCCATCTTTAACCTTATTATTTTAAAGAAATGATATCATTTACACTTCCCGATTAAAACCTTTTTGGCTAAACCTTTTTGACTTTTTTTCTTCAATATGTTTAGTTGTAATTTCAATTTGACATTTTTGTTTGAACATTGATTTTTGTATGAATTAATCTTATGAATTATAAACATTTTGTTTTACTTTATATGTTTTCAAATATATGCTCTTACTTTATATTTTATTAAAATATATTGATTTCACTATTTTATTTTTAAATATATAAACAAACCTATTTAAATTTAAACTATTTAAATTGTATGAAGATGTCCTTTTTAGTCTTTTTACATTTATCAGCTTATCAAAAAGCTAATTTTACCAAACACTTTTAAGCATAACAGCTAGCTTAACAGCTCTTCAGATTTCAACTTCGAGCTTATAGCTTTTCAGTTTTCAGCTACTTTTCAGCTTTCAGCTAAGTTTGCCAAACATAGCCCTACTAAAAGAGTTTAAACAAAAGTATAAGTATGAGGATAAAATTTGAGAGTATATAATATTTTCTTTTCTTTTAGTATACTTTGGTCTCGAGATATGTGGTAGAGGTTAAATTTAACTAACTATTTATCTAAATTTCTAGTACAGTATTATATAAACTCATCTAGTTCTTTCTTAAGTTCACCAAACTTGTCATAATTATGATTTTATTTTGGGTTTTAATGGATCCAAATGTATTATCAATTTGGGTGGCAGATGCATATATGGTGGATAATAAAGATGCAAAATCAAGTCTAGACAATTGTAGTGTAGAAGTTTCACCCTCTTATGAGTGGCTCCTTATAGACATCTCGCACTGATCAACCTATTTAATGGGCCGTTGAGTCACTGTGATTTACTCATCTACAATTATGTCGGACAGAGGTCTGGGGCCCTTCTGGCAAGGCGGAGTTTCACTTTTTGTGGGCAAAAAAGAATATTTTTTTTTTTTGCTAATATCTATATGGAGAATGATTTAAACATTTTGGGGGAATGAGAACGACCTAAAAGTACGTACACATCTTACGATTAACCTCTTTTGTTGAGTAGTAAGAGCTAGGTTGGGCTGTCTTGACCATGTGTGGTCAGGGCTTTGGCACAAGGTCCTAATTTTTCGTGGCATATTTTTTAAAAATATATAAAGATTTTACATATAATTCATTGTTTTTATACTTGATAATTTTGTTTTAGAATCTATAGGTTTGATTTTAATTGTAATTGAACATAACATTTTAGAAGAGATTGACATCAAAATTTTGGTAAATAATTTTGTATCTAAATATGCATGAAAAATGTTATTTTTAAATTAAATGTTGAATTATATATTTTTTATTTGTTGAATTTTTATGCATTATATTCTAACAAATTTTTTAATTAAATAGTAATTTTATATTTATAATTATATAATAATTTTTTGAAAAGAGGATCCAAATTGAAACCCTATTTTTTAGGGATTGGGTAGGAGCAATATAATCAATGCCCTCAGATTGGGATGTAAATCCTTAGAAAAGAGTGAGCTAGGGAGGATAATAAATTAGAAAAATCCAAAAGATGGGGGAAGATGACAAACACAATAGAGTAGTGGTAAAGCTGCAAAAATGCTGGCTTTTGCAACTAATTAGCTTTGAAGAAGAGAGTACATACTTTGGGTACTTTGCTTTTCATGTGTTTAGCATCCTCAAAGTGTGCAAAAGCTCACTGTGTCTGCGCAGGGAATTAGATTCTAACACCACCCACCTTTACACCTTAGCTTCCTTCTTTAATTTTACTCTTCCATATCTTCATTAAATTAAACATATATATTCATTTAATGAAATGAATGTAACGCATCCCATGCTAATTACATTCATCATCTCAATCACTTGTAACAAAATGTAGAATCGCTGAACAGAATTGTGAAGGGATAAATCATGATGACTCAGATCAACTTATCAATAGATGCCAGACTTTTGTTTACTATACACAAAGAAACTCTCATTTTGAGATGTTAGTTGCTCCATCCTACACTGTTACATGTGAGACTTGATCTTTGATCTCTTGTCACTAAATATATGGGTTCATGCATGCACGTGCGGCATTATATATGCTGTAATATAATTCATCATGTCGATCTGTATGTGAAGGTTGATTGCAGTCTGAGAATATAATGTCAAATTAAAGATGCATGTGTTGAAGCATGATGCACGGTGCATGGTGCATGCAATCATTTCACACGTACGTACGTGCTTCTAGACTTGTATACACAACCGAATATACCATATCACAATAAATATTATTGTTGCATGTGCTTGTTGCTTTCTACTTTCGAGCCTATATATTATATATGCCCCTTTTCGTTCTCTTTGATCTTTTTGCTTTAATTTACTGGGTTAGTTTTATTTCTATACGTAATCATTCCACTTCATCATATATACTCCGTATATGACCTCGGAATCTCCTATACATCTGCCATTGATAGATCAGGAAATTTCCCGGAATACTCTATGATAGATACTTAAATTTATGAAAAAAATTCATCTCAAAAGACTCTACTTTCTTTGAATATCCCTTTTAATCATTTTATTTTTAGCTTCATATTGGTCTCCAAACAAGAACACCAATAATAGGTGTTTGCTTAGACTAAGGGAGGATCGAAGCCCATCCAAAAAGACTAATAATAAAATAACTCTTCAAATTTAAGTATCAATATAATCAACTCTGATCCATAGTCTCCTGTAAAACAAATATGAATGGTGTCATCATTTGGTTATGGAAAAAGGAAATTAAGGTGCTACCCTAACTAAGTTAGTCATATCATTAGCTTGATAATCACACGATTACAAATTTAATTTTGCATAAGAGCAGTCTATTAGTTATATTGATTTGATGCATACTCATATAGTATATACTGAAGTATATAGGGAGTATGTTGTGTGGAGGAGTAGTTTCAAGTTTGGGATGAATAAGGGAGAGAGAGAGAGAGAAAGGGGTGGGGCCTACCAAAAGGGGTCAAACGTACATACGTGGCAGCTTTGTGTACAGACGACCATAAGAATCTGAAGTAAATGATAGAATTGAGGATGATTGCGTGTGTGTTTGTCGTCACATGTTGGGGTCCGCTATCTCTCTCTCACTCCATCCATGCCTTTCATTCGGCTTTCACCAGCCACCGCTCACCGCCATTTCCAATCAACGCCAACTTGCCCATATATCTTCAATTCCAACCCACTTTAAAATTAGGGTTTTCAGCATTATATTCATCACCATTATAATAATGATGCATGCTTTTCGTTTCCATTATTATACTTCTTTTCATCAACTTGTTCGGATATGATTACGACAGAATTGAAGCATAATAATTGAATTATTGTGAGGTAGAGACAGATAAAAATGGATGATGATACGAGGTAATTGCCTGCCATGATTCAAACTCCGGCCGGGTGCATGTCCGTCTGGATGGGAGGGAGGCAAGCCAGTATGCCAAAAACAAAACCTAGCAGATTTTAACAATTTTCGCCATTCTGTGAAGCCAAGAAATAACAGTACTGTACAGTTTTAACAAATTTCTCCATATTTGAAGGTACTCGAGGATCGGATCGGAAGAACTGAGGAAGCTGTCGGTGGTGCTGCAATTTTTGAAGCAGAGGTGGCGATGCCCATGGAGGATTCTGGTGCACGGGATCGGAGATATATATATATATATATATATATATATATATATATATATATATATATATATATATATATATATATATATATATATATATATATATATATATATATATATATATATATATATATATATATATATATATATTTATTTAGGGATTGGAAAAGCTAGCTTAAGATCTAACAATGGAAATAAAGGCATTTTACTATTCTTTGGTAATAATTAATACGGAGTAATCTATACTATCTATCTATACTATTAATAAAAACAATATCCCCAGTTTTAATTTCCCGTCCAAAACAGACCTATAATATTTTGGTGTTTGTTGTAAAATATGGTAATACAATTCCTATCCCTAATACAATTGTTGTAAAATATGGTAATACAATTCCTATCCCTAATACAATTGTAGTAAAATATGGTAATACAATTCCTATCCCTAATACAATTGTAAATTCAAATAGAATTCCTAATAAAAAATATTCTTCCCTACGTTCCTATTCCTAATGAAATTCTAGACTAGAATTACTAATGATAATAATTCAGTATATATATTTCTCTATAATGCAATCTATACTATTAATAAAAATAATATACTCAGTTTTAACTTCCCGCCCAAAACAGACCTATAATATTATGGTTTGCCTGATATTGTATAATATGGTAATACAATTCATATCCCTAATACAATTGTAAATTCAAATAGAATTCCTAATATTATGGTTTGCGTAATATTGTAAAATATGGTAATACAATTCCTATCCCTAATACAATTGTAAATTCAAATAGAATTCCTAATATTATGGTTTGCGTAATATTGTAAAATATGGTAATACAATTCCTATCCCTAATACAATTGTAAATTCAAATAGAATTCCTAATAAAATATATTCTTCCCTACATTCCTATTCGTAATACAATTCTAGACTAGAATTACTAATGGTAATAATTCAGCATATATATTTCTCTGCAATGCAATCTATACTATTAATAAAAACAATATCCTCAGTTTTAACTTCCCTCCCAAAAAAGACCTATAATATTATGGTTTGCGTAATATTGTAATCTATACTATTAATAAAAACAATATCCTCAGTTTTAACTTACCTCCCAAAAAAGACCTATAATATTATGGTTTGCGTAATATTGTAATCTATACTATTAATAAAAACAATATCCTCAGTTTTAACTTCCCTCCCAAAAAAAAGACCTATAATATTATGGTTTGCGTAATATTGTAAAATATGGTAATACAATTCCTATCCCTAATACAATTGTAAATTCAAATAGAATTCCTAATATTATGGTTTGCGTAATCTTTATCTTTATATATATAAAAACAAAATCCTCCAAAACGAAATCTTCCTTCCCGCCCAAAATATTGTACATTAAAACAATTAAAATAATAGAATAATATTAAAACAATACAATTCCTATACTACAATTCCAATACAATTCGTATAAACAATAGAATAATACTAAAACAATACAATTCCTATACTACAATTCCAATACAATTCGTATCAAATAAATCTATTAAAACACGAAATCCAATACTACAAAATGAAGTCTACTATTCTACAATTCCAATACAATTCGTATACTACAATTCCTCTACAATTCCTATACTACAATTCCTCCGTCAATTCGTATTATAAATACATTCATCAATTAGAAATTTTATAACCTACTCACACAAATCGAAATAGTAAAATGATATTGTCACGCAAATCTTTCAACAATATTGTTCTTTCACTAATGGGGTCTGTTTTTGTCTCTGCTTCCGACCTATCTCCCAAGACGAGAAGGAGTTGTATTAGACTCCAGCTAATGCGTTTTTATTTGTCAAGGGAATATCCACATTCCACAATGCGTTTTTATTTGTCAAGGGAATATCCACATTCCACAATCAACCAACACACACTGGAGTGCTTACTCCATGACTCCCAGGTAAATGCTATTAAGTTTAAAAGTGTATATAAATTAGGGAGAGCAGATTGTGACTATATCGTGGCCGAATTTTGTTCTATGAATTAGAGGAAAAAAGGTTGTGTAATATTTTGGGGTAGTCGGCTCACTGTTACTCTATGGGAGGAGCACGTGGATTCTGTCTTGCCTTATTATAATATTGATTTGGCAGAACCACTGATTGTCCTTCAAGTTCCAACATAAACAATTCTCATTGATATTTGCATATGCCATTACTATAAACAAAAGCTAAGGCCAAACACTAACTCACGTTGGGTTATTACTAAAAAAATCGGTCTTTAGTCAGGGTCAATTGTATGTGGCTTTCTCCCAAGTCAGTCATCCTTTGTGAAATTCTGCCCAGACAATATTAAAGAGAAAATGAAAAAGAAAACTGATTTTACTAATTGATTGAAAATATAAAAAAAATCATAATGGAAAAGGAAAATTAGGCAAATTAAAAAAGGGAATGGATATTACTAATTGACTGAAAATTATTTAAAAACTTAAAAAAAAATTAATTAAACATGACTGTTAGATTTTTTATAATAGTTACAATTAATTCATTCAAATATGAAGGAGGAAGAAAAACTAAATGCGATAGGGTGAAAATTAATATACTTAAGGTATAAAAGTATAATTGCACATATATTAGTGTAATTGACTAATAATAGTTGCCTAATAATTATTATGATAATAACACTGGTCGTTGAATTTATTTTTATAATAATTATAATTAAATTATTTCTCATTTTTCTCATATTTATTTTAGTAATAATATAATTACATAAGTCATATTTCATATCGATCTTTTTAAGATAATTGTAAACAAACAAGTCATATATATTTCAATTAATTGAGTTATACTTTTGCACTAATCTTATAATCAAATAAATGTACACATTCAATATTAGAATTTTTCTAATAATTTTCTTTATTTTTATTATCTACATATATAATAAAAATTTTATTTGTGCATCGCACCGGTAATTGAACAATTATTTGCTCTAATTCAAGCAAGGAAAACACCAGACAACATAATTGATCCAACCAATTTCATTCATCAATTGCGCTATACAATATTCGATGTTATAATTTATATAATTGTATATCGATCCAAATATTCTTAAAATATTATAACAAATCCATTCCGTGCAACGCACGGGCGAAAATACTAGTAGTTTTCAAAAAAAAAAAAATACGGAGTAATATTTTATTGGTTTCAATAAAAAATATATTCGATATTAAATAATATTATATGTGATTTTACTTTTAATTTTTACTTTATGTTGGTATAATTTTTATTTTTTTTCCTATAGGAGCCTAATTTCAGTCTAAATTAAATTGGTAGAGCTCTGGCTAGAAGAGAATTTCAAGTGCAGCTGCTCATCCACTAAATCACTGTCCCGACCTAGAGGTTATATGTTCTTATTTAGTTATGGGGATGAGAAACTTTTCTTAAAGTGCAACTAAGATTCTCTAAAATTCTAGCTAGTTCAATTTCTTAATACATATATATATCTCAAAAGTTTTAAATAATATAAAACACTTGGAAATATCATGAACATTCGAATAATAATCAAATGCTCCCAAGGAGAATTATATTTTAGAATAATATAAAGTGGTCAAAGATACTAAATTATATTATATCTATCACTAGTGACCATCACTACACAGGAGTACCGAGTACCTCAGCTATTTGGATTAGACCAGTGAAAATGCTTGGCGCTTAATTCTCATCAACAAAAACAAATCTCATATGAAATAATAACACCATTATATTTGTTGATATGATGTTTAATATAAGAATCTTACTGGATAAAGGAATCGGTAGAGGTAGAGATTTTATGCAATATTTTGTGAGGAGATCGAGGAGATTGGTGTCTTATAATGTCATATTATGACTAAAATGAATAACTACTTGTACGTCTTTTTGGACACCTTTCTTTTGTAATCCAAAAATATAAACAAAGACTTTAGTGAATTTTTTTGGATATTAGGCTAGGTGTTTCTCGGCTAGATGATTTCTTTCCTCTCGATTCAAAATTTTAATTTTTTACTTTAATCGTCAAGTAATTAGATGACACAATTTTATGTGGATTTTGTCTCACCCTTCCGCTAATTATACAAGTGGCATTCTCTTTCTAATCTAATTAATTAAGAAAGTGGATACATTATATATTTGTGATTAAGTTATGACCTTCAATGAGAGGATAAGCATCATTATATCCTTGAACACAATGTTCCTTTGGATCATATGTCGCTCAATTGTACGGACAAGCTAAGTGTATAAACAATACATAAGCCAGAGCCAAAAAGAGATTGATGCCATCTTTTAAAAAAGAAAATTATTTTTGATACAATTGTAAAGTTAGAAATTAAACATGTGACGTTTTATTTTACATTAAAAAGTTATGTCATTAAACTACAACATTTTTTTAGCAATGCCATTCACTGTTTATTAATTTATTTGGTTTTGTATTTGTATGTGGAAGAAATTATAAATTACAAATAAAGCTCAATACTAGATTATAATATATACAATAAAAACTGGAACTCTTGTATGTAACAATTCCATAACTTCATCAAAATTAATCTGTTATTTTACATGTTATATTTACTATTTAATAGTCAAATACAATTTTCTTTCTTTATTTAACAATTTACCTCTTATGCGTGGTTTGTGGGCTACTACACAATAACAATATTTACCCACTGCACACTATCTAGCTAGTAATAATATGAGGTTTCAATTCCCTCATCACCAAAAAAAACTTTTATTTATATATTTATTTATTTTCATAATTCTTAAATTTTATTTTTGTGTTTTTTTTTTGAAAACTTATTTTTGTGTTTAGTAATACTATTAATGTAACTATTTTAAATACATAAATTGTAATCCGTATTAACTAATACTAAACTAAATAATACATAAACTTGAATCATAAATAGTTTTAGTCAACCTTCATTATAAATTGAACCAGATAACCTAAAACACGATGAAGAAAGTATAATATCAGTAGACATATAATAATAAAATAAGATGGAAATTAAAGCCAGATCGTGCTCTGAAAAGGTCGAAAATTTACTAGATAGAACTTGAAGGCTAATTTGTTAGTGAGACTTTCATATGAGCACGACAAGGGATTTTGGCCTTTTAGGTGTTAGAGCATCATCTCCCTCCTAGGGGATAAGTTTGGTGTACCTCAAGCTCAAAGATTTCTAAATATTCTGATCTGTAGGGTGTCTTGTTTGGGGTTCCGATGATTCCTCTTTGTTAATTCAATTTTTAAAAGATAGATTTTGAATTTGGATCTTAGAATTCTAAATGTTTGGTGTGGTGTAGTATGAAGAAATAAAAAGGCGTCGGGAGAGGGAAATGAGACATGAACTTTAGGGAAATTAAAAGAGAAGAAGAAACGTACCGAAACCTAGGGCTTGGGATGGTTTTGCTTAGCTTTCTACCACGGTTTCCAAAAAAGTTAGCATTAGCTTATGGACATCTCCCTCTCTTGACATGGATGTGCGCAATGAAGCTTAGCATCTACATATAAATTATTGGAATATATATGACAAAAATTTGTGTAAGACGATATCATCTGAATTTTTATCCGTAAGACAGGTGGGATTGTAAGCAATTGAATGTGTAAGTATAGAATTACAATTTTAATTATAAGTATTACAATATTTATCATTAATAACAATCAATTTTAACATTATATATATATATATTACATCATATCTATTATAAGAAACAATTTATTTAGTTCAAATTGGTATTATATTTTCTATAATAAATATTATAAGTAACAATCGACTATCCTAATTTTGACCGGTTTATTTAATCTTGAAATGGTCTTACACAAATATGTATATATATATATATATATATATATATATATATATATATATATATATATATATATATTACGTAAGAAGAGGATGAGAGGATCCCACCATGATAGATGCTGCCCTCCCTCTACATACATCGATCTTTCTTTGTTTCTCTCTCTGGCCATGCAAATTTTGAGGAGTCACAACTCAACTTTTTCCTACGCCACTAACATGGCAGGCAGTGCAGTCCAATGGCATCCCACACAAAGCTTCAACGTGAAGGACTACTTTCGCCCCCACTCAAAAGCTAGTAAAAACCCTAGCTAATTCATTTTATATTTTATAATAAAACAAAAAGAAAGATATATATAAAAAACATTTTTGAATACTAATAATAATAATAGTATAAAATAAAGTTATGTGCATATCATTTCATTTGATTCAATTCCTCTCCCCCCCACCCCTTACCTTTCCTGCCTTCATCTTCTTTATTTCTTTCTCCTTTAGCTTTCTTTCTGTTTGCTTAGCAGGCTAGCTGCCTCTCTGCTACCTTAGTATTCTCTCTCTCTTTGCTGGATTATATTCTTCTCCATATATTTCCAAAAAACCAGTCGCCCTTTATTAAAGCTACTACTAAAGATTAAAGATAGAGATCATCAAAGAAAGGAAAAAAAAATTCGAATTTAACCATGGTTTTCTCTTCTTTTCCTGTCTATTTAGATCATTCCAATTTGCACCAGGTGAGGTTCTTAATCTTTAATTCCAATATACATCTTCTTCCTTTTTTAAAAGAGAAGATAATATTCATATTCCCAGCTTAGCTCGCTTTCTATATATGCAGTCTTTTTTGCTGAATATACTTATATAATAATAATAATAATATATACTTGCTATTTACGCTAGGGCTTGCATTAATTTCTGTTTTTTTTTTTTTAGTTACAACAGTCTGCTGCAGGTTACCATCAACAAGGAACTGGCCTCGAGAATCCTCAGATTTCGACGCTGCCGGTGCCGGCGCCGGTGGGTGCCGGGCAGGGTTCGATCCGGCCCGGGTCGATGGTGGATCGAGCCCGGCTAGCCCGGATGCCTCAGCCGGAAAACGGTTTAAAGTGTCCCAGGTGTGATTCCACTAGTACCAAGTTTTGTTACTACAATAACTACAGCCTTTCGCAGCCGCGCCACTTCTGCAAGACGTGCCGCCGTTACTGGACTCGAGGGGGCGCTATGAGAAACGTTCCGGTGGGTGGAGGCTGCCGGAGGAATAAGAGGAGTAAGAAGTCCGGGGGAGCCGCCGCAGCTGTCACCGAGAAACAAAGCGGCGGCGGCGCCGGGAATAGTAATAATATTAATACTTCCACCGCCGCCCATATTTCATGCCCTACTAGCTGCGGAAGCGCGGAAATTTCCGGCAACTTTTCGCAGCCGCCACTCATGGCCGCGTTTCAAGCCGGCTTAAACCATTTCGGCGGCTTCCAGCCTCCGCAACTGGTGGCTAACGAAAACGGAGGGTTTGGTGATATGAGCTTTCAATTAGCAGCCGAGCCTTGGAGATTGCCGGCGTCTTTAACCGCCTTTGACACGCCGCCACCCACAAATCTATTCCCTTTCCAAAACGAAGCAATTGAGGCCTCATCTTCCCGCCCAACCTCCGAGTTTCCTCAGCTCACATCATCGGTAAAAATGGAAGACACCCAAGGGCTGAACAGTAATTCAACAAAGCAGTTCCTCGGCGCTCTTGGAAACAACCAATTCTGGGGTGGCGCCGGTGGTAACACTTGGACTACTGGAGGCTTTTCCGGCCACCTCAACTCCTCTTCCACTTCATCTTCCACCACCCATCTTCTATGATTGTATTTCATTACCCATTCTGCAACCTCCAAACCCTAGCTATTACTGCCTAGAATATTCACCGTCAGACACAGTGATTACTGTCCTTTAATTGAAGGTGTGATCCATCAAAGGCTTTCTTGGACATCTATCAGCTCAACTCAACTTGCAGTAGGTCTTGTTTATGCATGTGTATTATTTTAAATTCCCAACTTTTCTTGATGGTTTGCATCTAGGCTTTCACCTAGTATTCTATATTTGTGGGCTTCTATGGTGTATGTGTGATGTTTGCGTGTATTCCAACATTGATATTCGGTAATAATTACTCTTTTCCTAGCTAGCCCTAGTTGACCGACCACCTTAATTTTCTCATCTAATTTCTTATCTATCTTATACGTAGTAATTGTTACAACCGCAATGAATTACAGATGATCAGAATGCATCATAAGTATCACTCGTTGTGTTCTTCAATCCATCACTGGTAAAAAAAAAATTTTAGAGATGGCTGGGTTTCATCATCTATATTTAAGGCATATTCTTATGTTCCATCTACTATTTCCAACACAAAACCTAGCTATATTTTATATTAAGCGCAAGAGTACCGGAGATTATATTGTTTTTGAGTTACAAAGGAAATTGGCCTGTAGCCACTATTTGAATATGTGTATGAAGTAATTAAATCCCAACTGGGTATTATATTTTAGCTATCATGCATGGTGAGTACCTTGTTTAATGGAGATTTATATAATATAGTTACTTCCCCCGCAAGTTAGGTTACATACGCTGTTGTCACAACTCAATAATTGAAGTTTAAATTGTTAATCATTTAATTTGTTAATTGCAAATGAATTTTTAAGCGGTATTTTATATAATATGGTTTTGATTTTCATATATGTCAGAGAGATTTGAAACATGATGTACATATATAACAGATAAAAGTAAGAGATAAGTTAGTTATCTATCTTTAATTCGAGTAGCCTGCATAATCTCAGTAAGCTAAGATAAGATTTTAGCTAGGTTAATTTGATGACCAACTATTGGAATGTGTCACTTTTAACCTTCTGTTTTAATTAAAGGTGACATTTTAAAGATTTGTATGTGAACCAAATCAAGTTAATTTTAAACTTGAGACAAAAAAAAAATACAATAAGTGTGGAGGTTGTCATCCGCTTCATCATCACTAGTCAAGGAAAATGGATTTTTTTTTCTTTGTGGTGACGATGAAAACTCGCAACCATGCATGATCTAAGAGAGTGTCCTAGGTAAATCATAGTCATTTGTAATAGGACACAAACAACATGAGGAAAGTAAACTGTACTATAAAGATTCTGTGCAATATGCTCAACTGAAAGAGGTGTTGCATGAATCGAACTCATGACTTTTTGTAAAATGTTCATTTAGTCTTTTATATTATATGTTTGGTTAAAGAGGTGTTGCATGAATCGAACTCATGACATTCGAAGATGATTTTTCTTAATTAAATGTTTTGGTCAATGGTAGACTTGCGTGCTCATGTGTGTGGTTGATATAATCGATCTCAAAATGTTAAAAAGTTCTGAAAATAACACCTAAATGATCTTTTTCAATTCATTCTGAAATATTATTTTTAAGTTGAAGAAAAATCTTCTCTAAATTAAAGGCCAGAATTGAAATCCCATCTTCTCCCACTCAAAATAAACTCCCTAAATATGTCGAGCCATGCAAGCTGTATAGCAATAGTTGACTGTTACACAAGTACAATTAAATCAAGTTGCTCAGTCATTATTAAGTATAACTTTTGACGTATGATAAGCTCTTAATCTAACAATTGGTATTAGGTTGCTATAGAATTAACACTATGTGTAATGCTATACAATTCTACAAAAATCAATCTTAGTAATCATCATATTTACCATATTAGATTGATGTTTAATTTAATTTTTTTAAAAAAATTAACATACAAGCAATAAACTGCCAGCCATTATAATGAAAATATAGTGATAATTATAGGGGTTTTTTTTTTGAACAAATGATAATTATAGGGGTTAGTAGCATCTTTTTATAACATTATATTGCATCTTCGATCCAAGCGGTGGTAATTTTGTTCAACAACATTCTGCAATTATAGTCAATATAATCATTTCCAATTTCCAAGAACTATAATTTCAACAAAATTTCTACGGCTAATGGATCGGAGGAGCCCATTGATCCCGCCGGCGAAAGAGACAGCGCCGGCAAACATCCTTGGGCACGGGCAGATGAAGCTAATTAAGGTTGAAAGTGTGAAGGATATTATATATATATTTTCGAAATTAAATGATAACGATTTATATATCTTATCTAACATGTTTTAGACTAATAAGACTATATATACGCCAATGCTGTGTCAACAAATTTAACTAGATGGAAGTGGTTATACGATCAAAAAAGTTATAGAATTGAAAACAAAGAAATTATTATGGTTTGAAAGGGAGCTGATGATGAAGGCAGGGAGAAGAGAAATGGATAATACTGAGAAAAAGCATAAAGTAGTTATCATTGCAAACCATGCAAATGTAACGGTAAACAGACACAGAATAAGAGACAACTAACTTTAAATGACGCGGTTTTGGTTTTGTGCTTTGTCTGCGACAAATGAGGGCGGTAAATAACAACGTATTCTTGCATGGAAATGATGGTAATAATTAAGTAAAGTAAGGGTGGGTGGTAAATAATAGTCCGTAGATGAGAATGAAGTGGGGCGGGGTAGGGGTTGGGAATCTAAAAAGGGAGGAAATGATATGGCTTTTGCAACAACCAATGCAACGTATAGTATAGTAACACGGCGAGGTAAGCAGCTGCTAAGGTGGGGTGGGGTGGTTCGAAGAACAAAAGCTAATAATAGGCATGCACGTACTGTGCATTTACTAAAGTTATCTCAATAAAGGTGACTCCCTATATATGTTTTGCGTTTGCTTTGCGCCAGACATGAAATCTACCTTTAAATTAAATTGCATGCCCACGAATTCCACCACCTCATCAGCTTAGGATTCTTCCACATCCAATTAAATCCCCCTCAGTAAGCAACATGTATATATGTCTTCTCTCTCTTTCTCCAAAATATAGTATTTAATTCTCTCCGTTGAGGTAGGTGTTTGACAAATAGCTGTTAGCAGGTTTTACTATTAGCTGACTGTAGAAAGATGTTTGATAAATTAATTGTTAGTTGATAGCTAATTACATGCAACATGACGGTATAATTTATTTTCTCAAAAAAATTGATCGGAAAAACTGTTTTGAGAAACTTTTTGAATTTTAGTGTTCGATCTGAAACAATAAGTTGTTACAAAAAAATTGATTAACCAAACATTGATCATATTGACTATTTAACCCAGTCAAACAAGTTAAAATTGACTGATGAACTAATTATGTTATCAAACAAAGTCACATTTTCAACAAATGAAAATTGATCGGTACATTGAAGTGATAAATTTTGAGAAAATCCAAACAATGACTACAAAGAGTACCCGCTCCTCAAACAGTCAAACTTGGAATTCTCCTATGGAATCCGGCTTCCATCAAGTTCAACATGGGACCTCGAGGCACATCGTCACTCTTCAACCAATTAATTACAAGGGATTTTTTTTTCTCATCACGTTTTCATTACATTTCTATAAAGTGGAGTATATAATAATAATTGGCTACTGACAAGTTATAATGAAGATTATATGCATGCATGCATGATGAGAAATAACGTAATAAAAAGATGCTATTGAATATACAAACACCAAACTAAACGTACACAAATTATATACGTAGGTATGCCAAATGAATAATTATCATCAAGAATCAAAATAAAGCTAGATTTGACAGGCCGGTTTCCTAATTTTTCTTTAAGACCGGTCGACAATTTTTTTAAAGATTAAAATTAATAACAGTAATATTTGGAACTCAAATAAAAATAGAAATATAAAGAAAGTAAAGTACACATGTCAACACATATTGAATACTTGCAGGTGAGGATTGAAATTAAAGAAGAAAGTTGAGAATGCGGCAAAGAAAAATATATACCAAAAGGGGTCTAAGATGAAGACCTCAATTCCTCCCTCTTGATAATTTTGATATTATATTTTAAATCTTGAAAATCATTAATTAAGTACGTTAGCAAGAGGTTATTGTTTCTGGACCTTGTGATTTAGTGACATCAAGTTGCTTTATAATATGAGGGTTCGCCTCTCAGATTAGTGGGGGCGATATTGACTCGTTGTGTTTCAATAGGTTGAGAAAGTAGTTATGAACAGATACTGCATTGTAATAGAGTCAGTAGTATACTGGAAGAAGAAAAAACTCACCGAAAGACAAAAATAAAAAATAAAAAAAATAACTTACACAAAATTAAAATAATGACACCGCGTTTAAAAAAATCTTCATTTTGGACCATTAAATTGATCTGGATGAGATTAAACCATATTTTTCATCTAAGGATACATTCACATACACCTGTTCTATTATATATATATAGAATTCACTTCGGGTGCGGTGGGATGTCTCCCGTGCGGTTATTTTAGGTGCGTAATTTTCTTCTTAAGGTGCGTGAGTGTTGAAACTTAAAGGTGAGTGAACCTAAAGCTTAAGGTAATGATTTTCCTTCTTAAGGTGTGTTGTTTTCCTTTTTAAGGCATGCGATATGTATGCTTAAGGCGCGTGAGTTGTTGAAACTTAATGTGCGCCATTTTAAAACCTTAGGTGTGTGCTTTGTGTTCTTAAGGTGCGTGACTTGTGTACTTAGGTGTGTGGTTTGTGTACTTAAGGTGTGTCGACCTAAAGCTTTAGGTGCACGTGATTTGTGTTTTTAATTAAGATGCTTTGTTTGTGTGCTTAAAGTGCGTGATTTGTGTACTTAAGGTACGTCATTGTAATGTTTAAGGTGCGTAATCGCACGGTAACCCTTCCCCAGACCTGAACCATATATATATATATATATATATATATATATATATATATATATATATATATATATATATATATATATATATATATATATAT
>NC_044919.1:32687952-32691847 GCF_003576645.1 Ipomoea triloba | reverse complement strand
ATATATATATATATATATATATATATATATATATATATATATATATATATATATATATATATATATATATAGGGTCAGGTTCAGGTGCGGCCATGCTCTCCCGTGCGGCCGTGCGGTTCACACCACTCAATGTTACGAAATACACCCCTCAATGTTAAGAAACACACCACACAAATATGCACTGTGGTGTGTTTCTTAACATTGTGGTGTGTTTCATTGTGATGTGTTTCTTAACATTGAGTAGTGTATTTTGTAACATTGAGTGGTGTGCGACCGCACGGGAGAGCACAGCTGCACCTGAACCGAAATATATATATATATATATATATATATATATANATATATATATATATATATATATATATATATATATATATATATCCATAACTTCTCAAATATCTCAAGTTCCACTTTAAATGAATTGAACATAATGAGTCTTACTTATATGTCTCACAAAATTGTTTTGAGCCTTACATACCAATATGGCGCAGGATCAATTTTGAAGAAACTAAGGACTCTTTTAAATGATAAAGAATTTATTAAATAACAGTGCACCACAAGTTAAATGTTTTTGTTCTAACAAACTCCTTAATATTGTTACAACATTTTCATAAATATGTTGCACAACCAAATGTTCAATAATTTGAACTTATGAATTTATATGAACAAATGCAAGATTGATACTCATGAATCTTTTGGACTTATTGTTTGACATACAATCCAATTTGAATGTATATGCAGATCAAATGAAAGCAATACTTAGTGTTAGACAACAATGAACTAATCCAATCGAGTTGAAATGCTCCATTTCTTGAAATGCTCCTCCGTTTTGAAAGGCCCCAATCGAGTTGAAAATCTCCATTCCTTGAAATGCATTCTCCATGAAACTGTGCGCATAGCATTGATTAATAAATATTGATTATTAACCTTGGGTTATAGAGGGTTGGAAAAAAATTAAGAAAAAAATATTAGAAACTTACAAGTTTATACTTAAGATAATCCACTTGTCTGAAATTTTGTCACCAGTAGCTAACATTTAAGTTAGATAAATCAAATGTGGCAATAATTTAAACATCATAGGACCAAATCTTAAAATTTTAATAGTCATAGACTAAATGTAGCAATGATTTAAAGCCTTTAGACCACATCTGAAAATTTTAATAATCAATGACTAAATGTGACAATAATTTAAAAGTCATGAAACCAAATCTAAAAATTTTAATAGTAAGAGACCAAATATGAGAATGATCACATATCCTTGGGACCGAGTGAAAATAACTCTTTCATGGATGATGGATCATGGATGTATACACCTTAAACACAAGATTAAAAAAAAAACAAATTTGAGTAAATGTAGAAGATGAGGTGATCTTCCACCTCCATCCTGTAGAATACAGAAACAACAAAAGATCCATCTCAACCGTCCACGGTGGCAGTTGACGCCGGCGGCCGTGACTGCAACTGGTTCTCAGTTTGAGCAGGAGTCTCTGCAGGCGGCGCCACCGTCTGGGCCGGGTTTTGTTGCTCAGCAAATCTGTTTATCTTCTCTAATAACTGTGCAGCTTTTCGTTTCCCTCTTTCTGTGCCATTCTGAGCTAAATCAAGCAAAGGTCCCATTATTCCCAGTTCTTGAGCTTCTACTACGTGTTGTTCTCCTGAGCAGAGGTGAACCAGAACTGCAGCTGCATTTTCTTTGTTTCTTGGGGACCCGTTGGCTATGACGCCCACTAGAACTGGCACAGCTTTTGCACCTCCAATGGCTACTTTCCCTTCAGGATGACTAGCCAAGATTGCCAGTATTGCTAAGGCCTCATCCACCATGTTGCCTTGTGGCTCGGTTAATAGCTGCATTAGCGTTGGCACGACACCCGCCCTTACTGCCTTGCCCTTGTTGCCTTGGTATATGCAGAGGTTGAAGAGTGCAGTTGCAGCGTCTTTCTTTCCTCGTTGGCTACCCTCGTTTAATAGGGTTACGAGGGGGGAGATTGCTCCAGAACCCCCGATTATGATCTTGTTTTCGTCCACAACCGAGAGGCTAAACAGAGTGGCAGCTGCGTTTTCCCGAGCTTCCATGCCTCCCTTCTTGAGCACATGGACAATCCCGGGCACTGCCCCGGAAGATATGATGGCTCCTTTATTGTCCTCACATATGGAGAGGTTAAGTAGAGCCGTGACCGCATGTTCTTGAGTGCGAGAATCGGGTGTGGATAGAAGGTTTACAAGCAGAGGAATGGCGCCAGCTTCAGCTATTGCTATACGATTGTCTGCATTGCGCTTGGCAAGAAGGCGGATTTCGCCTGCTGCAGTTCGTTGATCTTCGGGGTTGCCAGATCTTAGCTTGGAGATTAGAGTTTCAATCTTGGACCCCTCAGCAGTTGAGCAAGCGGACGTTGTCTGACAGGACTGAGAACTGCCAGGTCGTTTGGGCGGCTCTACCCCATTTGCCTCGCACCATTGAGTTATAAGGCTTCGTAAAACATAGTTGGGAGTGAGGGTATTGCTAGTGAGTGGCTGTTGCGTCTTTGGGCAAGTGGTATGTCCTGCTTCCAGCCATTTCTCGATGCAAGAACGTTCATACGTCTGCAGTACAAATAAGTTGTAACATGTTAGATGCAACGCAAAAATAATGAATCCAATACGACTTTGATCTTTATTAAGACAGAACAGTGTATTTTGATGGGTACAAGACCACCCTTTTATGCACACAATGGACACAAAAGTTAATGTAACAGAAAACATCTACTCCTGCCCGCACGGGAGCTCAGTTGGTTCCTGTGTGGCAGATTATGGGCAAGAAAACATCTACTCTGTAATTTGAAGACATGCAATGAATATTATCATCAAACCAACAATTTGGTACAACCTTTTACCCTATTGGTTCAAAATTTTCTACGAGCAATTAACTTGAAATGGAGAACAAAAACACTGAACTTGATCAGTTTCACATTTTTTTCTCAAATGGTGGAAACAGTTCTATTATGGTGACAAGAGAAATTAGTCAAATTAGATAACGATGAACACTAATTTCAATCCAAAATAAAACAATGAATCAGCTATCGTACCTGTCCTGTTGCAACAATGACTGGGTCTCTCATCAGCTCCAGTGATATAGGACAACGGAAATCATCTGGTATTGCGGGGGTCTTGTGACTCCCCTCTGTAGACGCCTGTCCACAACTCGAAGACACTTCTTTTGCAGAGGAAATAATGTCAGGATTTTCAGTCTGCACAAAATCTTTAATTCTCCTTAATAGCATCGACATCTTCTCTATGGTCTCCTCCGGGTCCCCACCAGTAGCAGTAACCATCTCGTGCAAAGCTAGAGATTCTTGTGTGAGGTCATTTATTCCAGCTAGTTGCAACTTTTCAACCAATCTCCTAAAGACAGCCGGATCCACTGCAGTATCACTATTACCATTGTAAAGGGATAACAAATCTTCATAAAGTTCGTCATCAGGTGAATCAGCTCTCGCTTTGGCCCTTCTGAACTGCAAAAGAACAAGCTCAACCTGGAAATAAAAGCATGTCACTGACAGATAAGAATAATGGTCAATAACATAAAATCAGAAATGAACTTTATTGGTGTCAACTTATTGTTTTCTTGCCTCTTCCATATATCATATCTGAGGGGTGGAACTAGTACAATATAACTAACATTTATTTCAATTCATTATGTTTGTTCCCAAAAAGGTAAAAGTCACCAAAAACAAAAAGACCAAACCTAGAACTGATACCAACCTGTTCTTTAACTTCGTCGGATATGTCAAGATTTTCATATGAAATTTCACCCAAAGCTTGTTCCAGCTGATTGGTCACTTCTTGAAATTGATTTGTGATTTGATCCCTTTCTAACACCTGCAAATTTAAAATTAAAAAAAAAAAAAAAAAAAAAAAA
>NC_044919.1:32618311-32687153 GCF_003576645.1 Ipomoea triloba | reverse complement strand
AAATTAAAAATAAAAAAAAAAAAAAAAAAAAAAAAGAAAAGAAAAAAGTTAATACTTCTATACTCATAAAATGACATAAGAAATAAACATACAAGCACAAATGCCATTCTAGCTATAAGATTTTAACAATCCATTAGAAATATAAATCAAAATAGATAGGAAAACATGATAAATTTTACAATATGAAAACATGCACTTCTACTTGTCAATGGCAGAGACATTCTGTCCAACATGCAATTTTGGCATTTTGCCATGAGATCTCATTCATGCTTGCAATTTAAAAACCAAATTCCCTTAAAGAATTTACCATTTTATTCTTCTCAATTTCCCATTATGCATCAATCACTCTGTGTGCACTTATCACCACGTCTTATACAAAGCCCAACATTGAAAGAAGATTCGGGTTAATTATCAATATAGGCCATTGAAGAGCTGAAAGTTGAGCTTAGAAGTTAACCAAGCAGATATTCAGTTGAATCCGAGTTCTTACAGAGCAGTATCGCCAGCATTTACTAAGAACAGCTAGAGTCAAGTCGTGATGAGGGAAAGCTAGAAGAGCTCCAACAAAAAGGAAATGCCTTACTGCACGACAATATATTTGGAATCTATACTTCTTGCCATTTCTTACAATGCATTAGAACCAGATTGCATTGAATGCATAACGACTAATACTATGCTAATCAATTGCTTCTACTTGTGACTGACAAACATTACACAGTTACTTTATCCAAAACTGTGACTTTTGTGGTAATTAATTATCAAAGGAAGAATAATCAGCACCACATAGTATAATCCAGACTGCATGCAAGTATGCAACTCCAAACTATTACATAAAATCTTTTCTTTTTCTAGTTTGCAACAGACCCAATAGAAATGGACAGGTCATTTCATAGATCGACACTACCAAACTGAAGCAATTTTCAGAACTTATGAAAATGCTATATACAAACAACTACAAGGCAAGAAAACATCTACCTAAAGATGGAATGTAAGAGAAATTACTTAAGACTGTCAAGCTCAATCAACAGAAGTTAGAATAAGGGTAATGAAGCCACTTGAGGTTAATGGAAATTACACACAAGGCCAATTTACTCTTTTTATGGAAAAAGAAAACAAGCCAGTTTCTGCCAGCCAAACTAAACAGCAGCACTTTAGCAATGTAACAAAGTTGTAACCTCAAAGATCTTAGCTGTAACAACTTCCATAATTGATAGATACATAACAGATCTCCAAAAAGCAGAAGATGTTATAAACTTTTAGACTGTTTGCTTTTTCACTCATCTCCCAATTCTATCCTCCTTAAACTTCCACATATTTACAAATCCCATATCTTGTGATTCCCATTTCATTATTTAAAAGAAATTCCCTTCCAGATGCAATCTGGAACCATTTTGAAAACGAAACATATTTTCCATATCATTGTAAGCTAAGCTTCAGAAAACGAAAAATACAGTTTCATAGGCTCTTTTGATCATCATATAAGGAATCAAATAACATTTAACCTAAACAAAGATTGCAGCCTTCCCAGTTTTATCTATTTAATCTCCAATTTGTGATCGAGCAAAAGAAATCAAAGTTACAGTCTCAAAGAAACTGCATCGAACTAAAACAATTAAACCAGTAATGATAATATAATGAATCCTACAAATTTCTTAAATATGAAGAGAGAAAAATCAAAGTAGACATCTCACCAGGAAAATCTTGCTGCCTTCCCCGCCAAATTTGAGCAAATCCTTAGCTGATTCGAGAGCAGCCTTCAAAGAGAGCAGGGCTTTCAAGGAGGCTTCAGGGAGGGGCTCTTTGCTATCGCGAATCTCTTCAAATAATGGAGTCAACAGCTTCAGCCGCCTCGCAAGGTTGCAGTACTGCTTCTTCACCGTGGACCTGAAGTCAGAAATTGCCGATATTTCGTTTGCCAGCTCAATAAGCTGCCTCGCTATAGCTTCTTTCTCATCCTCCATTGTACAGATGATTATTATTCCAGGAATCCAATCAACTAAAATCCAAAAAAGAAGAAAACTTTTTGGAAAAAAAAGGGGGGAATTGCAACAGAAACTATTGCTATTGCTCTCTGCTCCGCTCCGCTGCTAAATCCGATTGAAGCGATATGACCGCTGACCTGACCAGACGGTCGTCCCCGCCGCCATTGCAGACTCCATACCAAAGAAGTGGAAAAGAAAAATGAAGAAAGGAGAGAACTTTGGGTGGGGTTTTTACAGAATCGCCGGAAAACGGAAGGGATGAAAGTGAAGAGGCGGTGAGGTATTTGAGAAAGGGTGGGCGGTGGGGCCTGGGAAGAAGACGAGTACAGCAAATCAGCAATGGGTAAACGTTACAGGATGGCTGCGAATGCTTAGACGCGTGAGTGTAAAAGTACAGACGATCGGTGTTAACTCACAGCCATGAGCTTAGCTGAGCTTGAGTTTGGCTTTTACCTCTTTAATTTCACTCCATCTCTCATCAACACAAGAACCAGTTATGACTTCTCTTGAATCTTATGTCTATAATTGGATCTAGATTTGTTTTAATAGGAAAATGACAAAGTGTTTTTTTATATTGTTTTTAATAAATTTTTGTATTGTTTTATATATAATTTTATTTTTAGGGCATGTTTGGTTGGCAAGAAAAGCACTTTCAATGAAGATGTTTTCTTAAAATCCGAGGAAAAACATGTTTTCTGTGTTTGGTTCATGAAAATTATTTTCTATTGGAAAACTAATTCTTCAAATATGAGGAAAACAAAATATGAGCTTGGACCTAATATTGTTTTCCATTGCAGATGGAAAGAAATATTGTTTTTAATAAGTTTTTGTATTGTTTTATATATGATTTTACTTTTAGTGAATTGATAATCAGTTAATATCTAATTTAATCTTCGATTATAGTCATTTTTAATTTATTTTAAATAACTTTTTTTGTGTTTAATTAGATCATCGACTTTGATGGTTTTATCTAATTGAGTCCACTATTAAGACAGTTTGGTAATTTCACATCTATTAATACTTAATTCAGTCATCGACTATAGTAATTTATCCAAGTTAGTCTTCGATTATCGTAGTTTTACCCAATTTAGTCATCGACTATAGTAGTTTTTATCAATTTAGTCTTTGATTCTAATGGCCGAGAACTCAATTGGATAAAACCATTGATGTTGAAAACCTAATTAAGCATAAAAAGTCATTTAGAACTAAATCAAGAAAACCACTATAGTCAATGACTAAATTGGGTATTACATGATTGATAATCAATGAATTTAGTACTAATATAGCAATAGCCTAAAGTAATTGGTAAATGGAATACTAATGCACTCGCAAGTACATAAGAGAGATAAACTGCATTAGAAAGATCCCATGTGATGAGATTGATTAAAAGAGTGTTCACGAGCTCAACAAGATAGTATTGACAATAATCAAACTTGTAACCTTTAAATACAAGAATCATGTTTCATCCACTTTATCACTCTTTTCGAGATTGAAATGCGTTATTTTGTTTGTTACCAAAGGTGGGAATGAGACACCGCATGATTCCCAGTAAAAATAATTAGTCCAAAGTCCATTGTGAGCGCATAAAGAGTAGAGCTTAATTAGTGGGGTGATTGCATGATTCGTGATTTAATTATCTCTGCAGTGGTTTTAAGCATGTGATCCTGTGATTTAGGATTAGTAGGGTGACATTGAGATCACCTAAGTATTAATATATACTCGCTCCGTCCCATTTTATATGTCTAGTTCGGTTAACGAGGTTTGGTTGAAGTTATTTTTAATTCAATTTTTCATAATATTAAATTTAATATTAATATACAAAATTTATATATTTAGAAACTACATTAAAAGTACTTAAACAAAAAAAAATCAAATTTAAAAATAAGTAAAAAAAAATTAAAGAAAATAAACATGAAGAAAGAGTTGGTTTGACCAATGAATAGTAAGTATGACAGATAAAATGGGACAGAGGGATTAATTGTTTTAGGTGCGTGATTTTTCTTCTTAAGATGCGTAGTTTTCCTTCTTTAAGGTACGCTTTTTTTCTTCTTAAGGGTGAGTGAGTTGTTGAAACTTAAGGTGCACCATTTTAAAACTTTAGGTGCGTGGTTTGTGTTTTTAAGGTGTATGGTTTAGGTACTTAAAATGCGTCGGCTTAAAGCTTTAGGTACATATGGTTTGTGTTTTTAAGGTGTTTTGTTTCTGTATTTAATGTACATTATTTGTATATTTAAGATACGTCATTGTAATATTTAAGGTGCGTAACCGCATGGGAAACTTTGATATTGGGAAAAAAATTTAGTAGAGAATTTTGGATCTCAATTAACCCACAACATTAACATTGAGAATCTTGAAAGCATGTGATGTGTTTCTTTACACGTGGACCAATTGGTATTATACTATAAGTTTGTCCAAACTTTAATAATTTCCCTACGTAACACAGTATTAATAAGTAAAAGAGTTTGTTGTGGTTGAAATTTGTGTCCAATTGATAACACATACCATCTCAATATTAAAGTACAATTATAATTGTTGAGGTTACATTGAATGTATAGTTCAAGACTTCAACGTATATCAGCTTTAAGATTGTTTGTACGCGATGATTAACCTGCGGATCTAACGGTGTATTAATAGCAATTTTTATAAAAAGTAATTTAATTCCTCATTATAATGGAGGAAAAATAAGTGATGTTAAATTAAAATTAATAGTAGTATACATACAAGAGCACATGCATCCATCAAGAAGCACGATATAGGACATCAAACCCCTCGTCTTTGCAAATGCTATTGGCATGATGTGACCAAGAGCTTTGTAATGCATATATTATGGCTTTTCCTTAACTTTAATTTGTAAGTTACTGAGTTTTTTTTTTTAAAAAACAAAAATAATGGTATACAATGGAGCCGATAAATGCGTTATGTCTAGTACCCAATGGCTGAAGATTGTTAGGCGAATGTCAGTAAAATCCCAAATTATACTTCCTATTTTTACTTTCTTACACCAAAATTTGATGTTGTTACTTTCTTGTGATCCATAGAATGAAGATAACTTATTATATCTTGTCACATTAGAGACTAAAAGTGATAGAGGAAAAAATAGAGTCCATTTAGTAGAACTCTAATAAAAATTCAAAAAAATAAATCCATTAATGCATGCATGCAGGCATAAGTTCACAAGGGCCCACTATTGATCCCACAATGCAAGTCAAGCTCCAAAGGCCCAAGTCGCCGCCCGCCAGCGACCAAGATAAGCTTTACGTACTGTTTTTCTTTTTCGTTTTTAAATTTCTCTCTCTCTCGCTTAAATGTAGGCAAAGTGGTAGACTATACAGAATTTTATTAGAAAAGTTCATTCATTTAATATAATATTTTTAAAATTTAAAAAGTATGGTACGGTGTGACAAACTTAACCAAAAAAAGGTATTATTAAGAATTAATCTCGTAAGTTTTAAATATAAAAATTATATATGTTTTATCCACCAGCCAACCTCTTTCAAGGTAATTTAATGCAATTTTTCATATTATTAATAATTTCCATTTTATGGGGTTAATATTACTTTTTGTCTGTTTAAAAATTAAAATCGAAAACATAATCCACATTGAAGAAGAAGAAGAAGAAGAAAAAAAAACGCTTGAAAAGATAGAGAATTAAGGCAGTTGGGCGGTTGGCCCCTAACAAAACATGTGGGTGACGAGTGAATAATACGGTGTCGGTCCCAAGATAAACGCGTCGTGATCGTATTTTGGGGTTGAAGGCCAATTGCACACGTCTGAGGAAGGAAAATGTTGTTTTTAGTAATCCATACAAGCTATCTGGCCTTCACATCATCATTAGTATATATGAGATTAATTGTTAATTATTAATCATTAATTATTTGTGTTACATTGTCGATGAGTGGCTCCCTCTAATTCAATTTTTTATTTATATATAAAAAAAGAAGTTGGCAAGAAATCAAGAATAAAATACATGAATGAAAGTTTGATATGACCCTGACATATATACACATAATTAAATACAACTATATTATTTAATTAATTGTTTGAAATTTATTGATACGAAGTATTTTTTTTAGTATTAGCAATTTGACTAGTTTAAATAGGGGGTAAAATTGTGAGACAATTTATATCATGGACCAAAGTTCGCATAGCATTACGAATTCTGGACTAAAACGACGAGATATAAATTCATATTTATAAGATACAAAATTTTATAAGCAAGACACAAAAAGTCACAACACAAAATTGTTGAGATAATGTGTGGCTCAAATGTGTGCAGACCATTTCTCCGGTTTTGACGAGCGCATGTACACATTCTTACACAACTTAACGTCTTCATCTCTCCACCTCATGCTTGCCGTTTTTGTCTCTTTTGGTGTGTATAAATAGTCTAATTCATTTCATTTGTAATTTGCACTCAATCATCAATTCAATATCAAATTGTGAATTCATTCTTCTTATTCCTTTCTCACGTACTCAACATACATATATATATTTTATTATTTTATTATCTTTAGAGATTAAATATACATATTTATTATATTTCCCATTTAGTTAATTCATTTGCTATTTCTATTATTTCCCTATTATTCAACTTCTATAATTCTCAATTTTCGATTATTCGCTTCCGCATTATTCCGCTATATTCCTAACAAGTACATACATATGAACCAAGGTCCACAGTGCAGAGTGAACCCTAGTCCATGGCATTAAGATTGAAATTTTGAGGCAATCTCAACAAAGTTGATCGGACACATTACTGAAAATCTCGCGTTTTCAGTCCAACATTAATGTTGGTCGGTATTTTAATAAAAATGCCAACTTTACACTGTCAAAGTTATGTGGACGGAAAGTTAGACAAAATTTTCGTCCAACATGAAAATTGGATGAAAATTCCGTCCAACATTTAGTGTTGGTCGGTAAATTTGAAATAACCGGTAGGTGAAAAGTAAATAATAGAAGGTATTTTAATTTCCATCCAACTTAGAAGTTGGACGGAAATGACAGTATTTCAGATATGTCTTGCGTATTTTAGCTCACCTTTTCCCAACTTTCTTCTCTTACTACTCTCTTCTCTTGTTTCAAATTTGCTTCTTCATTAAGGTATGTAATTTTTTAAAATGGATATATATACTCTTGCAATGCTATTATATATCTTGTATCATGGTTATATATATATTTTAATTGGGTTATATGTGTGTGTGTGTATAAAATAATTTGTGTGATTTTGAAATATTTGTTATTTAATACTAGGTGTACGTATATGGAAAGTATACCAGAACATCGAAAATTGATGCATAATCGATTGCTACATGGAAAGAGGGGAATCACTGATGAGTTTTTAATTGGTGTTGAGCAATTTATTAATTATGCATGTACACTTCTTGTATAGAGTTGACAAATACAATTAGGTGTCAATGTAGTAAATGCAAGAATAGAACAGAGTTGTATACGAGTTGATTTATTAAACACGGCTAGACAACCTTTGTCACTTAGTTGTGTTGATGAAGCAGAGTTGTCATATGCATTGAAGGTGATGAATATAAAGGCAACTTTTAACATTCCACAGCTAACAATCGATCAAATATTTGACTACAATAAACATATAATGGGTCAAAATAATCAAGTACCATTTAGTTATTATGATTCAGAGAAATTGATTTCAAAGCTTGGGCTTGATCATGAAAAGATTTATTGTTGTGTTAATAGTTGTATGTTATACTATAAGTCTGGTATCAATGAGAGACATTGTAAGTTTTGTAACGAGTCTCAGTTTAAACCACGATCGCCTACTTGTGCTCGTGGGAAAGAAGTTCCTAAGAAAAGGTTGCATTACTTGCCTCTCATCCCTAGATTGCAGCGATTGTATGTATCACCAAGTTATGCTGAGTACATGAGGTGTCATTATGAAAATCGTTGTCAACTAGGTATTATATATATATACAACTAGGTATTATATATATATATATAAGATTTAGGTTAAATAAAAATATGTTTTGGGGAGAAAAACTAAAAATCAATCCAAGTTGTATCTGTAAAAATTTAACAACACTATAAGAAGAAAAGAAAATCATACATTTTTTTTAAAATAATTTAAATTTTAAGTACACTTACCAACACTATAAAATGCCTCCCTTCATATATGAAAGTACTATACAATAGTACTAGTATTTTACCCGTGCGATGCACGATATAAAAAATTTAAATATAAATGTTATAGTTTCAAATCAAATGTTATTTTGACTATAAAAATAACTAATCAAAATTGAAAATTATTAAAAAACTAATTTAATATAACAAATGTTGGGCTAATATATAATTACATTTATTTTAAAATTTCTGTGCCAAACCTACCCATCTCTGCAACCCATTTACCCAAAGCCCATTAATACTTTTGGAAGGAAAATTTTCTAATCCTAGTTAACCAAACAGACCCAAAAACATGAACTAATTAACGATTAAAACATATTTAATTCGAGCACTTGGATTGGGTGTCCTACAAGAATGTTATGCACTTTGCGCTGTGGATTGGGTGTTCTACAAGAATTGGGCATTACGATTGATTAGTGATTAATGCTTATATCTCATTTAAGCTAGGAAAGTTTTGAATTTTTTCCTAATCCTAATTCATACTATCCAAAATCCCAATTTGAGTTGGATTTGGTTCAAAAATATTCTACTTCTATACGGACATGGATGCAATACACACCTATAAAAAGGGATACTTATTCGCCATTCCATCATCCTCAACCCACAGCTCTCTTCCCATATAGTCTTGAGCAATTCTTGATTGATTGTAGTTTGGTAGAAGACGAACGTACAAGATCAAATCTTCCAAATTCGTAAACAATGGTTGCCCAAATCATGTCTTTAGAGAAGGGTAATGAAGATGACGTCCCTGCAAAACTCACTGGACAAGTAATAGTCTGTTCCATCATAGCTGCCTTTGCAGGTCTAATGTTCGGCTATGATATTGGAATTTCTGGTAGGCTATGCTCTGCTTATTCACATCCATTATATTAATTTATCATGTAACTATTCCTCTAGTTCTTGGTTTAACCAAATTATTTTGAATTTGTTGCAGGTGGAGTGACTTCAATGGATGAATTTCTGGAAAAATTCTTTCCAGCGGTGTACGTGAAGAAACACATGATTCATGAAGATAACTATTGCAAATATGACAATCAGATGCTTCAGCTTTTCACATCTTCACTCTACCTTGCTGCCGTTGTCGCTAGTTTCTTCGCTTCACATTGTTGTAAGCGCTATGGTAGGAAACTAACCATTCAACTCGCTTCTATCTTTTTCATCATTGGAGTTATCCTCAACACCACAGCCGTTAATCTTATGATGCTCATCTTCGGACGCCTCTTTCTCGGCATTGGTGTCGGTTTTGGCAACCAGGTATTTATTATAATATTTATTATCTAATCTGCCTTTTAATTTTACGATATAATTAATGCATTGTTTCATTATTCTTGCAGGCAGTGCCACTATTCATATCGGAGATTGCTCCTGCAAACAAAAGAGGACTTCTCAACGTTCTCTTTCAATTCTTGATCACAATAGGCATTTTCTTTGCCAATATGGTCAACTATTTATCTTCCAGATTTATACGCTCCAATGGCTGGAGGGTATCTCTCGGTATAGCTGCAATTCCTTCCATTTTTCTAGGCTTGGGCTCTCTCATCATCGTCGAGACTCCTACCAGTCTGATCGAAAGAGGCAAGAATGAGGAGGGTTTGCGAGCTCTGAAGAAGATAAGGGGCGTGGAGAACGTTGAGAAAGAGTACGAGCACATTTTACGTTCCACTGAGATGGCTAAAAAGATCAAGACCCCATTCAGAAACCTAATGAAGCGTTCTAGCTGGCCTCAACTTTTCTGTGGCACCATTCTTCAGGTTTTTCAGCAGTTGACCGGCATCAACGTTATCATGTTCTACGCTCCTGTGTTGTTCCAAACAATGGGGTTAGGAGCGAATGCATCTCTGTTGTCTGCTGTCATCACTGGATTAGTTAATTCACTTTCCACAGTTGGGGCAATCTTGGGCTCTGATTATTTTGGGAGAAGAGTGTTACTGATTGAAGGTGCCATCCAAATGTTTGTAGCCCAGGGTGTGGTAGGGGGAATTCTTGCAGCATATCTCAATGCTACAAATATGATACCAAAGTTTGCAGCAGTAATTGTGTTGGTGTTTATTTGTGTGTTTGTGATGGGTTTCGCCTGGTCTTGGGGTCCATTGGGGTGGCTGATTGCCAGTGAAATATATCCACTGGAGACTAGGACAGCAGGATTTTTCTTTGCGGTTAGCACCAATATGATATTCACTTTTATTGTGGCACAAGCTTTTCTTACTATGCTTTGCACCATGAAATCCGCCATCTTCTTCATGTTTGCTTCCTTTGTTTTGGTTATGGGGCTGTTTGTTGTGTTCTTGCTGCCCGAAACCAAGGGGATCCCCATTGATGAGATGAACGAAAGAGTGTGGAAGAAACATTGGTTGTGGAAGAGATGTTTTGATGAAAATGACGATGCTAGCACTAGTTCAATCGCCTAATTAATTAAGTGGGATAGGAGATAGTGTGATCATATTTTATTTCATTGTTTTTTTTTTAAAAGTATTTTTTACATTTATTATTGTAATTCGAATTTTTTTAAGTATTTTTTAGATATATTATTGTAATTCGAATTTTTTTTTTTAAGTATAAATTTTTATTTTACATATGTTAGAAACCTCAAATTCTTTTACTTTTTTTATTTATTTATTTATATTAGAATAATGAATGAATATTTAGGCTAGCTTGGTGTCATGCACTCTGATATGCCTTATGCAATTTGTCCATCACTTATATTTTACGATTTTAACTGGAAAAAAAATTTAAAAAAAAAAAAAGAAAAAGACAAGCATGTAATATTATTAGGATGAGAAAAATATAAAATCAAAGGATTACACTCATAAAGATTAAGGAAACTCATAAAACATACAACATACAAACAGTTCTATTTTATTTGAAATTCGAAGTACTAATGGCTTTATGTAAGATAACAAGTTTAACCAACGATATCAATGGCCTTCACCTCTGGTTTCTTCTCCTCCGTTTTGGGCACGGTGACTGTCAACACTCCATTTTCCATGCCGGCTTTCACCTCATCCATCTTCGCATTTTCCGGCAGGCGGAACCTCCGGAAGAACTTCCCAATGCTGCGCTCAATGCGGTGCCACTTATCATTTTTATCCTCTTTCTCTTTGCTCCTCTCTCCGCTGATGTGAAGAACCCTCCCATCCTCCACCTCAACTTTCACTTCCTCCTTTTTCACCCCGGGAAGATCAGCTTTGAAAATGTGAGCCTCCGGGGTCTCTTTCCAGTCAATCCTCACGGCAGAGATTGCAGAGGTTTCCCTCGCCGGAGAAGAAGAGAAGAGGCCTTCAAAGGGATCCCAGAGATCAAGAGATAGAGGATCAAAGACGTTGGCTCGCTGGCCACCAAAGAAGCTAGGAATGAGAGACATTTTCTGGGAGTGATCAAGAAAAGCTCTAAACACAAGAAAACAGATCAATTTCTATGGAAACTTTGATGACTTGTTGATTGATGAGAGGAGCCAAGCCACCATACTTATAGTGATAGAAGAGGAGTCTGGAATGTGCCATGATTAATCAACAATGAAAAGAGGGTTCTGGTATTCTCATCACAATAATTTTTTTATTATTAGCTTTTGATAAAGGACAAGTTGGTTGAGATGCTTTTTCTATGAGTTTCTACCATCTTCATTACAGTAAATTGCACTATTTCATCAATGCTTTACAACTGCATATAGACATACAGTGGTTTGTAGGTTAGCTTACACTCTAGTCTTGATCAAATGTAGTCAACAAGAACCCTGTTTCTGTTCATACTAAAGTCACAATATGCATGGACAGGTTATGCTGCAACATGAGAAAAAAAAAACATCTAATTTGGGCAAAATTGGAGGCAAAAACTTAACTGAGAGCATTAAGGATCAGAAAACATCTCTAGCAGAGCTTAGAACTGAAAGTACAAAATCAATAAGAAATAAAACAAACAGATGATAATTATAAAACTAAGCCGGCAAATTTTAAGATTAGGGTTCAAACCTAGTGCTGTCTTACATGTATTAAAATAAGACTCATAACAATGCAGAAATTTTGGTCCAGACAAGGTTTGAATTTATCTGGGCGGAGATTTTAAATGTGCTTATAATTCCTCTTTGGCATCTTTATTCTTCTTTTTCTTCTTCTCTTTCTTTTTCTCACTTTTATTTGCTTCTTCATCGCTTCCAACAGCAGCAGCAGCAGCCTCGCCATTGTCAACATCTTTGTCTTTCTTCTTCTTTTTCTTTTTCTCTGATTTCTCCACTTCCTCTGATGCCGCCTCATCTTTTACTTTGTCTTTCTTCTTTTTCTTCTCTTTCTTCTCGCTCTTAACTTCTATCACCTCCTCAGCTGCCTCTCCATCTTTCCCTTCACCTTCTAAGACCTTGGGTTTCTTAGCAGCATGTGATGCAGGGCTTCCATCAATTTCATCCAATTTCCGCTTATGGCCATCCTCCTCACCTTCCTTGTGCTTCTTCTTTTTCTTCTCAACCTCAGCAACACTCCCGGTGATTTCAGCTGCTGGCGTAGCAGGATCAGCAGCAGCAGCTAGTCCAGCAACCATAGAGTCCCCTCCGGTGGGCAGAACAACGTTCCTCAGCCATTCAGCTGGGGTTTTCTCGTTTGGTTTCCCATGCTTATCCAACTTCCCGTCAGCAATCAATTTCTTCTTCATGGACGCCCTTGGTCCCAATCCCCATTTCCTAGGATATGTATCTCTATCCATCACCACCCTCTTAATCTTGGCAACCACTCCATGATCACAGGTCGCCATAACGGCAGTAGTCATCTCCGCAATCCCCAATGCAATGGCCTCTCCCTTGGTAGTCATCAGCACGACCTCCTCTCCAACCTCAATATCATTCTCGAACCTCAACAACCCGGGAATCATCAGCTTTGCACCGTAACAAATAGCATTCACAGCAGAGTCCTTCACTACCAACCTCTTGTAACTAGTAAGAAGCACTTCAAGAGGCATAATCACCCTCCTCAAATAACTCTCATCCCTATAGTTATCATACACCCATTGTGCATCCATCACATCATGCATCGTCACCATATTATCCTTCTCCCCCGAAATCCCAGACCGAACCCTCCTCAGCTCCTGCATATGCCCTCCCACACCCAACAGCAACCCTAGATGCACACACATAGTTCTCACATAAGTACCTGCCTCACATGAAATCCAGAAAACAACCAAATGCCTATCCGCGTCATACTCCAATAGCTTACTCTCATAAATAGTTCTAATCCTAAGCTGCCTTTTAACAGCCGAAATAAGCGGCGGCCGTTGAAACACTGCTCCGGTCAGGGTTTCAAGCGCCCGAGCCACCTTCGCGACATCAGGAACATCAGAATGCAATCGAGCAACACAGACATACTCTTTCCCAGCCCCCTGTTGAGATTTCACGAGCCGGGTGGCCCGATCAATACACACAATCAAATTCCCGGTGACTTTCGGGTCGAGTGTGCCGCTATGACCCGTTTTCTCCACCCGGAGGATTCTCTTAATCCAGGCCACAACTTCATGGGAAGATGGATTCGAAGGCTTATCGAGGTTGAGAACACCGTACCTTATATACTCAGCAAGCGGCCGTTTAAGCGGGGAGTAGCCGGAGGGGAGAGGAGTGTAGTGTCCCGTCCGTACATTGAGGCGGTCGTAGTTCTTCAGAAGGATTGGCCACTGGGAGGTGTCGATGGAGGGAGTGAAGCTCTGCGGCTTGATGAGATAGTCTCCGTCAGCCTGAGTCAGGCCGGCGTTATCTGGTAAAGCTTCAGTCTCTTCCTTTGACTTGCTTTTCTTCTTCTTCTTCTCGGAACGAGAGAGCTCTACATCAGTCATGGCTGCTGATAGTGGTGGAGCTCCTAGGGTTTCCTGGTACGGGGAAGACGGAGAATGTTGGAAGGTATTAGGGTTTAGGGTTTTTACAGTTCTGCGGGTTTTTCTGTGGGAGGTTTTTGATACTGCGGTCGCACTCATGGGCTTCATTTTCTGTTCTACAGGGAAGCCCATAACTGGAAATAGGTTTTTGGGCATATTAGCTAATGGTCCACGCACCTGTAAGGACCATATTATCAAATTATATACATTCAGTACACAAATAATATATTTTTAATATATTAAAAATTTAAAAGTATATTGTTTGTGTACTGAAAGTATTATTTTGTAAAATGTACATTCAGTACACAAATAATATATTTTTAATATATTAAAAATATTTTTTTATGATCTACATAGCACTATGTAAATCATGGTTTACACAATAATTTGCAGATAATTTAATTAATGGTTATGATGATATATTAACCAGCCCAACAAGCTCAATTCAACATTTATTTATGAGCCCAATTAAACTGATCAAGCAGTAGCCCAAATTTGTTAGGCATGCACATGAGCCCATCAGACAAAATTTAATGCTCAGGGTTGTTATGCCGTGGACTAGGTCCACCTTGCAAAGTGGACCTGGATCTACATTCACATACACTATACTCTACATTCACATACATTATATTTTACATTCACAATTTTTTTTTTAAAGGTAAAAACTTAATGTATTAAATCAGAACTCAAAATGTTCACAAGAAACGGAGGAGGGGAAGACAACCACTCCCCGCAACCTGACACAGAAACGGCCTCCCTAGCCATAGCATGGGCTGCACGATTCGCAGATCGCCAAGCAAAACGGAAAATTACATCATGAATTATAGATGCATTTTCCTTAACATCATCAATTAAAAGACCAAACGGAGAATGAAAAGAGCCTGAAAGTAAAGCATAGTAAACAAGTTGGGAATCCATTTCAACATCGATGTCTCCCAAGTCCATCTCTTTCACCCAGCTGAGAGCTTCCCGAACGCTCATTGCTTCCGCTTCTTTAACAGTAAAAGTACCCGTGCAAGTCATACTCTTTGCCGCGATGAAACGTCCTTCATCATCCCGAATCACCCACCCCATCCCCATGACCGATCTGTCCAAGTCCATAGCAACGTCCGAATTCAGTTTCAAGCGCCCATGGATTGGAGGTGACCACTGGTCCATAACAGCATTCCTTTCATCACCTGATTCATCCATTCCATTAACAAGTTTCCAATTTGACCACAGTGACATAGCAGCAAATAACATAGCATGCATTTCATAGGGAGCTCCTTTCCAAACAAAGTCGTTCCTGCTGCACCATAAACCCCAACAGGCCATAGCAAACTTGCTTAAGCAATCATCTCGTAAAGAATTAATATTCAAGAAAAACCAATCAGAAATATTACCGGTACTATGTTGAATTACCGGCAACCCCAAAGTATTCCACATGATATTTGTTTTGCGGCATTCAGCAAAGAGGTGGAGAGCTGTTTCATCATACTGGCGGCACATGTGACACTGGACATTACAAACAACATGTTTAGTACTTAAAGCATCACGAGTGGGAAGAAATTTAGAAGCCAGTTGCCAACAAAAGTTTTTGACCTTAGGAGGAACCTGCATACTCCAGAGCTTCATCCAAGGTTTATGATCGTCAACTTCCCCAATTAATTTCCTATAGCATGATTTGACGGTATAGTTTCCTTTTGAGTCAGCAGGCCAAATCCATGAGTATGGTGGTCGTCGTCTGCTAACAGGGAGATTGAGTATGAGTGCAGCATCTCTACTTTGAAACACATCACGTACACATGCTGTATCCCACCCTATTCCTTGTGGATCAAATAAGGAAGCAACTGGTGCATGCTTAAGACTCTCATGCATCTACATTCACAATTTGTAAACTCCACATTCACACATTACAGGATTATATGTTTAGTAACTATATTATCACTGTTATGCATTCACACATTCAAAACTCTATATTCATAGGTCCTATACTCTATATTCACAACTTGACAACTCCACATTCACACATTACAGGGCTACAAGTTGCTAGAACTTCTTAACTCTATTACAGATTCACACATGCATAACTCTACATTCATGATTTCTATACACCATATTCACAATTTGAAACCTCCACATTCACACATTTCTGGGCAACTCTACATTCACACAATCATAAATCTACATTTACGATTTCTATACTCTACATTCACACTTTGAAACCTCTACATTCACACATTTTTGGACAACTCTATATTTAGCAATATGTTTACTAATTAAAAAAAAAAGAAAAAAAAATACAAAAACGACGTAGTTTTGGACCCAAGTCCACCTTGCAAGGTGGACCTGGGTCCACAGCATAATTTGCCTAATGCTCATGCATAGGCCTCCAAGCCCACCTTGCTAAAGCCCACTAAGCCATAAAACTTAGAGTCCGCTCCACCCTTTTATAGAGCGGTTGTTATGCCGTGGACCCGGGTTCATGTTCACAATTTTAGAACTTCATATTCATAATTTTTGAACTCTTGTTCACAATTACAGAACACTATGTTCACAATTTCATAACTCTATATTCAATAGTATAACACAATTTTTGAATCTTATATAACAAAATTGTGAATATTGAGTAATGTAATTTTGTATATTGAGATCTAAATTTATAAATATAGAGTTTTAAAATTATGAACATAGAATTCTAAAATTATGAACAACTCTAATAGTATAATTTGCCTTTATAGATGGAATTGGCTAAATTCGTTTTGACAACTCTACAACAAGGTGCAAGCTAGAAACTCACAACTGATGATTTACTTATGCCTAATATACTTAATAAATTATAATTTAATGGAAGCGCAAGTATAAATAACAAGTCTTCACAATGTACTGGAATCAAATTTCCTATGTTATGTATTGTTATTATGCTACTTTAGCTACTGAAAATTGCACTCGGGGATCTACTAACTAAATTATAATATTGACAACCATACATATTCACGTATTATTTGACCCATTTAACATATTATATTCGTGACATAGTTACGAATTTATTCTAATATGTATACCTCACAGCTGACTAGTTAAACCCGTCAGGTTGAATATAATCTAAGTATCCAACACATAAAGATGAAAAAAAAAACTATTTTACTGTATATAAAAATAAGAAATAGCGAATGTTAAACAACTTACACAATTTATAAAAAATAATTATATATAAACCCTTTGTCACTTTTTTCATTTTGAGGTATTGTAGAGTTCTTCATAAAACATAAGTTATATTTTTTGGATATTAAAATTTTTAAATATTGGGTATAAATAAAACCTTGTTTAGCTTAACACCCATAGAAGTTTATAAAATCCGATATTGATCTAGTTTGACAAGTTAAATATTTTATATTCCATCTGTCTCATTTTATATGTTCAATTAATTATTCATTGGTCAAATCAATTCTTTTTTCCTTGTTTATTTTCTTTGTTAGTTTTTAATTATTTTTAAGATTAAATTTTTGTATTTTATAGTACTTTTCATGTAGTTTCTAGATATATAAATTTTATATACTAATATTAAACTTAATATTATGAAAAATTAAATTCAAAATTACATTAGTCAAACCCCGTTAACTAAACCAGACACATAAAATGAGGCGTAGAGAATATATAATATCATCTAAATAAAGTTTAAAAAATATTAAATTCAATTCTAGGTAGTATTTTCCCACAAGCTAAGTATCCTAAGGATAGAGACATGTAAACAACAGATTCCTTAGAGCTAGACGTGATTAATCACTTATGGTGAGGATTGAAAGAAAATACAATTAGTGGTTTCTTGTAGATATTAATTAAGTGGAATCTTCAAGCTAGATTCAATGGTGTCATTCATACCATGGCCCATTAACTTGTGACAATGTCATTTATACCTACTATATGTTTTGTAATAATTTTGCAGTGTTGCACAAAACAATTAATTGTTTTAATTGATTAATTATTGAATTAGTTCTTAAATTTGATCGGTTAAAATCAAACATAAGTCATCTTCCAGTGTAGTACCTCAATTTACAATTATTATACCCTAGAGGCCTAGACCATGATTCATATCAAAAGATAAACCACTGACATACATGTTTATTTTTAGTATCATGCAAGTTCATTTCAATTTTAATAGGTTCATTATATTTTTATATAAGTTCATTTTTAGTCTACTACAAGTTCGTTTTTAGTGTTACTATCCAAAAATGAATATGTAATACAGCAAAATGGACTTACAATATACTAAAAATGATCTTGTATTAATAGCTCACATTGCAAGTGTGGGTCATGGTTCATCATGATATAATTTGTTGTTTAATTACATGAATCTTTAAAACAACACTTTTGGTTTTATTTATCAAAACAAAAATTTTAAAGAATGAATTGTGTCTTAAAGATGATATAAGCATCCATTGGGTATAGTAGCAATTTCCCACAAGTCTCCAATGATAGAGACATGTAAAATGACAGATTCTTGGATTGGATCTAGACAATTAATTAAGGTGAGCATTTAAAGAAGATACAGTTAGTAGTTACTTGTAGAAATAAAATGGAATCTTGAACCTAGATTCAATCAAAACATGGCCCATTAACTTGTGTGCATGTCATTTCTACCTATTGTATTTTAGTTGCCATGATTTTTTCTTGACGGTAGAAAAAACTTATAACTACTATTTAAAAGTGTGTATTAATTAAGTAAATCATATTTTTTGTATAATAGCTAGCAAATCACACAAGAAAGATAAATCGTTTCTATGTAAACTAAACTTTATCATGCTTACATGATATGTTTTGATGAATTGATTAGGAAATTAAGAGACTAGACTAATTAAGACTAGTTACTCACACTTTTTAATTTGTATGAATCTTTTAAAACATCATCATAGTTTAATTTACATAGCCAATCATTTTTATTAAAAACAAAACATATTAAATATCTCAAATATCACGCCAAGTTATATATTTTTTTTATGTATAGTTTGAATAGTCGAATCAACGAAATATACATTTTTTTTTGGGTTATATGTGAAGGACTCAGCATATTATTATACACAAAAGCAAGAATACAAATTAAAAATGGACATATATGCATGCATTATATTGCTATCAAAGACAAGTACAAATAAATTTCGAAATCTATATGACCTATATATATTGGATTCGAGTCGAAGGACATGTAATGAAACCAACTCAGCCCAACATGAGAAGAGAGATCCTAACCCCGACCTTGTGGTTGGCGAGTTCATCCAACCCGAGTTGGGGAGGTCAGGTATAGGAGGGTCGTGGTCAGCCCGAGGCCCGGGGCGTCTAGATCGTGCAAATCGTTACTCAGACAGAAGGTGTATAAATAGTAGTGCATTTATCTTGTTTAGACATCTCATGTCCCATTAGCATCTACGTACACTAGTAAAAATTTTACACGGTTTTTAGTGATACACATAAGAGATAGAAGGTGGAAGAGAAAATTTATAAAAAAACAAAAACAAAAACAAAAACAAATAAACAAAGGGTCTTAACACGTCCGAGTGAGCGTGCGCAAAACGCATACAACAGTAATATTTTCTCTGACTCAGTGCACTGTTCCAAAAACTTTTTTTGCAAAAGAACCAAATTCATTCTCTCTCATTCTTCTAGTTCCACCACATCACCTTTCACTATTCCAAAAATCACTAAAAATGCATTGGTATGGATGCTCACGTACTCCTTGTAACCTTCAAGCAATTAATGTGACCCTACGATTACCTTGTCTCTTTTAAACATTCTCTTTGTTATTTGCATTTTTTGTACTTAAGTTAATTGAGTTGTCAAATACCTTATAATTTGATGACATCCCTGTTACCATTTTAAACGGAAGTTAATGTCACGGGTTCGAGTCTCATCCTAAGGAAATTGACATATCATATTAAACATATATTATAGATATTTTCCTAAATGATTTTGTTGTTCTTCCAAACATTCTTAACCGTCGTTTAAAACAACTGGGTAGGAGAAGCATGGAGTAGTTGGGCTATGAAATGTCAATAATTACGCGCTTTATTTCCGTCGTCAAATGTGAAATTAGTGTTGCATTCATATCATTCATACTCGACAAATCCCGTATTAATTAATTGTCTGATCTCCTTAATTAATTAATTACGTTACTGTATGACTTGGTCCATTTTGACAACATGCGCATCTCATCATACTATATATAGTTTAAGCTTTGGTGTGAGATATTTTAGTGTATATTTTTTATTATTTATTTATTTATTTATTTTTTGAAAACTTATTATTTATTTATTTATTTAAAATAAAGGGTATATATTTTAATGTTTAGATCTTAGAGATGACTATTATTACTTTGTTAGAAGTAGGTGTGTCTATTGGGCCTTGGCCCATGACTCCAACCATACATATAGTTAAAGAAATTAGAACTCAATTTAAAGAAAATAATTAGTTGGATGATAATAATATTAATATATTTTTTAACAGCTAGAGGCTTTCTTATTATTAGTATTACTAAAAGAAAGTTTGATTTGATTTTACAAATACTTAGTTAGAATTTTGCCAAAGTAACAATATATGGGCTTGATTTCATGAGTATCTCAATTCTCACATGTCTAATTGGGTGTCAAAACCCTCTTTCTATACGCTTGTATATTTTTATCTCGTAGCTACAATCAACAAGGAAGGATAATAGTGGATGTCCCTTCTTTGAATGCGTGGCAAACATCTAGAGCACAATACAAACATAACAAAAATCTTTCTATAGGCCAGGTATCTGTTCTTGAACGTGTAGTAGACATCCAATATCTAAATAGAAACAATGATTGTTAGCGTTATATGAAGTGGTTTCAATTGAATAACTAAACAATGGAACCCCTAAAAAATATGATATTAATTTTTCAATATAGAGATTCTTTTTATAGAAAGTAGTCTCAATTAGGTGGTACACTTGATATACACATGTTACATCTCTAAATTTTCAATATAGAGATTCTTGTTACGTTGGCGTTCTAGATGTTTGTCATGCGTTCAAGGGAGTCCTATTTTGTTCTCTACTTCTCTTACGTCTATCTTTGAATTGGGTCCCACATTTGGCTTGCAAAAATTGATGAACTTTGAGGGGTTCTGTTGTTGAGTCATTGGATTGAGACTACTTCCTATAATCCTAACAATCATTATTTCTATATAAATATTGGATGTTTATCACGCGTTCAAGGGATACCTATTTTGTTATTTTCTATCCCTGAATTGAGTCCCACATTAGACTAGCAGAAACTGATGAACATTAATAGATTCCGTTATTGAGTCATTGTATCGAGACCACTTCCTATAACCCTAACAATCATTATTTCTATTTAAATATTATGCTGACAAAAATTGATGAACGTTGATAAGTTTCGTTATTATTAGATCATTGAATTGAGACCATTTCCTATAAACCTAATCGTCATTATTTCTATTTAAAAATTGTATTCCATTTAATATTTATTTATCTATTAAATGGTTACATATAGAGATTTAATTTGTTTTATATAGAATATTTATTACCTTTCAAACAAATTATATACAGATTCAGTAGCACATTATATTGGTATATGTATGGAGTAACATGACGACCATTATCTACAAAACAAGTACTTGCTACGTACGACGTTGTTTTCATTTACTTTTGTTTTTAACTCCAAAACTCAGACAACAGTGGCCCCATGAAAACACTACTCTATTCATTACAACCATCAGTGACCATGTGAGGTTGCAGCTTCGGACTCACCGCCGCTGATCAAACTCCCAATATTCCACTACCATACATCTCTCAAACTATTATTCAATTATTGGATAACTTGCCTATTCAGCATATAATATATAAATATAAATGTGCAATTTAATTATTAATTTAAACTTTTAATTGAGACGAAACACATTTTTAATTTAGTATTAGAGTCAATCTCATACCAAATGTCAAGTTATCGATTTGTACGTTGTTGAGATGGAATACATGTTTTAATTTTAATTTTAATTTTAATTTGTTGTATTTATATTATGGTTTATTTTAATTTATTATATATATAAAATTTGCACCGACACGTCTCGAGATCGGAACATGGAGATACGGGCACTGCAGTAATAATGCCGTGTGATATTCCTGGTAAGCCTGTCCAAGTAGGAACATGATGACCCAATAAACATATTTTAATTAAGATTATGATTTATTAATTAAGTGCATGGTTCCATGCATGAATTTGACTATAGTTAATTAGTACATACCAATATTTAAGTGTAATTAGATTCAGGATTTTGGAAGTTTATGAACATGAAGCTTCCCACAGCTCCTGGAAAATTTTAACGTTTCCACACGTTTTAAAGTCTATAATGTAATGCACCACAAAATTTGACGATTTCATGTATGTCTGCTTACAGAGATTATTATGGTTGCGTGCCCTTTAAAATAACAATAATAATGATAATAATTATTATTATTATACTTCAATAAAACTGTACTGGAGAATAGTTACAAAAAGGATAACAATTCAAATTAGATATATAACTTTATGAGTATGACAATGTAAAATGTTATATTCATACAAAGAAGTTAAGTTGCGTATAAGTTAAATAAACAGTAAAACTATTTGTATAGTTATTATTGACCTGAACTAAATTTTTTTTTTTTTTAAAAATCAACATAACACCTTTGGAAAATGATACAATTTGACAATTTTTACTTGATACAATCGGTTATCATTAATTTAGTCAATAATTACGTTGCTAAAGCATAATGTTTTTAGATTTCATTTGTCACAAGTTATTATATTATGTTATGTTATATATATATATATATATATATATATATATATATATATTTTATTAAAATCATGAAATTTATATGTAGTCTATTTTATATTTCATGTGGATGGTCACTTAATTACAAGAAGTTATATCTTTAGTAATTCTTTAAAGTTTAAGCCCTATTGTAATATTAAAAGAATTCGTCTCACTCTACCATCTATGTACAAATGTAAAATGCTTTAATTCCTAAAATACAACTTCATATTAAAGGAGAAAATATTACTATGTATTACTCCGTAATGTGTTATGTAGTATCTAATTAAATGTGGAATAAATTTTTTCCAAATAGATACATAGTTGAAAAATCATGAAGTGTCTTTTATTCAATATTTAATATTGCTGATGGTGTTGTTGACTATGGAGAAGGCCTTATCTTTTATCTTTTATTTTTTAAAAGAAAATCTAGAACAACTTTAAATCATCTTTGAAATTATAATATTAACAAAATATAATTTACATATGTTTTGTACTCTTTGATTTACCTATAGAAAATCTATCGTCGCTATTTGAAAGTGTGTTTTGAGTGAAGCCAACCTGCAGTAACTTTAGTTAACAAAAGACCAAACTAGCTTAGATTATTTCATAACTGACTCACTTAATTTGAGAAAACCAATAGACCACTCATACAAAGAGTCGAATTTATGATTAATAAGTCCCCTGCTTGACCAAAGATTACCACATGAAATTCATGTCCTGTTTGCTACCATAAAGATGCAACTTCAAATGAAACAGGCCAAGTATACAATAGCTTAATTGTGAAACTGTAATGGTGGCATATACTTTGCGTTAAAATGGTTAATACATTCCCTTTACTCTGATGGATTATCCCTGCTAAAGCTTTTTGCTTTCTTAGTCCATTCTCACCCATCATGCGTTATCCATCCTGGGATGGACAGTAAAGCACAACCTTTTTATTTTGTTTTGTTTTATGTTTTCTATTTTTTTTTTTAGTTTTTTTTAATTTTTTTTTTTTTTACATTAGATTTATCAGCTTATGCCAGATTAATTTTAAGCCTTCAAAATCTATGTCTCGCAATCTTTTTGTTTAACAAATGACTATCTTGGTAAGGCACATATTCCTCCATCACCATCTATCCATCTCTTCATAATTGCTTGAGATTTCAGCAATCAACAGGAATCCCAGTACTCCACACTTCAATCCTTTGGGGGTAACTAATTTAATTACTGCATTTTCAAAAAAAAAAATAATTAATTACTGCTGTAACGGTAAGTACCTGCAGTAAAAATTCAGTCTTGGAGTTACCTTGCAGTCCCCTATAAGCCATGCATTTTTGATCAGAAAAGTTACCGGTGTACAAATATTTCTGACTTCAGTCTCTGGGTTGATATGATTGAAGCACTGTGGGGAAGGTTAGAAGGAATCATACGTAAATTCTGGCCATATAATCTCCGGATTGACATTTACTCTGTAATAAATTGTTTCTAAGGAAAGGGTCATAGGTTATCCGGCGGCTGTGGTGCAAGAACCAACGGTTTCAACGGCGGAGATGTGTCGTAGTCAAAAACAGTGAAACGCCAAATTCGGTGTTGAAAGTTAGAAAAAATTCTGGTTTGGACAGTGGACCAAACAGACGGTAAGAACGAGGGAGTGGGTTTATTATTTGTGGAATCTGTAACTGCCCGAGAAAATATCTGACTGCTGCCCGTCTGTCAGGCCCTGTTCCCGGTTTCTGCGTTTCTCTGTCACGGTCAGCTGCCCTTTTTCCCAAATTTTTTAATATATTAGATTTTTTTTTTAATCTTATGTTCAACTTGGTTTGGCTCGGCCCCAAGAATTAACACGAAAAGATAAATTCTAAGTCACACAATCAATTCACCTATCAGATCTTATTGGTTTTCAGTCATGACTTATAAGTGACGAACCAACTATACTGAGCCCCAAAATTGTTAAATTCATAATCTTGTAATTATAAATTAACAATCTTTATCTATTGAATCCACCACTCCAAGAGCCTTCACACCTCGTTCCGACTAAGAATTTTACCATTTTACCCTTTATGGGCAGGGGCAGGGGCTCCCAAACTTGAAAACACGCAGTCACGCACACAACTCCCAAGTCCTCCAAAGTCTCCTTTACAGACGCCCATAACCGGCATTAAATATGTAGGAGCTCACACTTTGTAATTCCGCCACCACTCCCCTCTGCCCAAGCCGCCGTGGTGCAGGGGTGCCATTCCTCCTCTTCTGGGCTTCGTCTCCCCCCGCCGCGAAAAAAGATCGCAGCTTTAGGAATGGGTCAGGGGCTGAGTTGCAGAACGAGTGATGAGCACGGGCTGTTCACCGCCGTGCAGTGTGGAGATGTGGAGACGGTGGAGACGGTGTTGGGGAGAGAACCGGGTCTCATCCACCACACCACGGTGTATGATCGCCACTCCGCTCTGCATATAGCCGCCGCCAATGGCCAGATCGAGGTGGGTTCTTGGAAATTCTCAATCTTTATCACTCAAAACTTGGTTACTTGCTGTTCTTATGGGCGTTTTTATTGATTCCCTTTTCAGGTCGTTACTGTGCTCTTAAACCGATCTGTTAATCCAGATTTGTTGAATCGCCACAAGCAGGTTCTGTTTCTGACCAGTTTGGAAAAATTGTGGATTTTCTCTGTTTTTTCTTTTCCTAATTTTTTTCCTAATGATTGCTGATGGTGTTCTTTTTTTGGGTGATTTTGGATGGTTTAGACTCCATTGATGCTGGCTGCAATGCATGGAAAGATCGATTGTGTGCAAAAGCTCATCGAAGCTGGGGCCAATGTAAGCTAAACTAACCATACTCCATTTCATTCCATTTATAGTATTAATTTGAACGTGTGGCTGATCTTGGAAAATTTAACAGATATTAAAGTTTGATTCACTTCATGGCCGAACTTGCTTGCACTATGCTGCTTACTATGGCCATTCTGATTGCCTTAAAGCAATTCTCTCTTCGGCTCGTACATCCCATGTTGCTGCTTCTTGGTTAGCATCTAGCTGAAGATTTAGTTTCTTTGTGTGATTCTTTCCTTTTATGGATTGAGTTTTTATAAAGAACTTTCTAATCTTGTGGTTGAATAAAATAATCCCAGGGGGTATGCCAGATTTGTGAATGTTAGGGATGGAAAGGGGGCAACACCTTTGCACTTGGCTTCTCGTCAGAGACGGCCCGAATGTGTTCATATGTTATTGAACAATGGAGCTTTGGTTTGTGCATCAACTGGAAATTATGGGTAGTTATATCGAAACTTTAATTTTTGTTCTTTGGTTCCTAGTTTTAATTTCCTTTAGAGTTTTGGATTGAGAAATCTTGTGTTACAGTTTTCCAGGCAGCACTCCTCTTCATTTGGCTGCAAGAGGGGGATCTCTTGATTGTATCCGTGAATTGTTGGCATGGGGTGCAGATCGACTTCAAAGAGACGCTTGTGGGTACTAATCTTTCCCTCTTTGCACAAATCTTTGTGATTGGTAGGGATAATACTGCAGCTATAGTAAAAGCATGGAGAATTGGAGATATCCTATTTCTGAAGTAATATATTAGTTATATTAAGTATTCGGTTTTAACTTTATCCCCTCATCAGAAATTCAGAATGCCTACCACTAAATAGTGATTCTTGCTTATGTTTGTCTCTAGCAGTGTCTATTTCACTCTTTCGTTGATATCCACAGTGCTATTATTGGCTAAGAATTTTATAGTTTTGTGATTTATGAGTTATGAAGACCTATCGTTGGTTTTATGAAGCTTTTTAAATTTTAATTGAATATTGATTGTGTTTACAGGAGAATACCATATACAGTTGCTTTTAGGCATAACCACAGGACGTGTGCGGCTTTGCTGAATCCCTCATCTGCAGAGCCGATTGTATGGCCTTCACCTCTGAAGTTCATTAGTGAGCTAAATGAAGAGGCAAAAGCGTTGTTAGAGCGTGCTCTGATGGATGCAAATAAAGAGAGGGAAAAGAATATTTTAAAGGGGACATCGTACATGCTACCTTCTCCATCTCATTCTGAAGCGGGGATCGAAGACTGTATTTCGGAGGTAAATTAAATAACCATCCCCTATAGGAGAGGAGTTTTTTTTCTGGCCTTTGACGATTGTGATTTTAACCTTGCAAATAAATGGATTAAATGAAAGTGAGTGTTATGTTTGTCTAAGATGAATCGAAAGTCGAAACCTATTGCCTAGGATAGGGGTATACTCTTGCTTAAACTTTATAATTTCCTATCCAATCTTGGTAAAATATATTTAGTTGGTTGAGTTGCGGGAAGACTCAGAAACTCTGCAACATAGGCAAAGTTTGTTGGAATCCCAATTAATACCAATATGGTCTCTAACAGTGGCTTGTCATAATGCTTAAACAAAGCAATGATTTTCACATTGCTTGGGGATTTTGCAGTTGTTAGATACTGACCATTTTTGTCGAAATTTCCATAAGCATAGCTTCAAGTGGAAATTATAGCGAGTAAAACTTGTAAAAGCTGCATCCTTTCTAATTATGGAAAGAGTAGTATTCACTCCGAGATTTTTATCTATGCAGGCCAGTGATTCAGAACTATGTTGCATTTGCTTTGATCAACTCTGCACGATTGAGGTACAAGACTGTGGCCATCAGATGTGCGCACAATGTGTACTCGCTTTGTGTTGCCATAACAAACCAAACCCGACCACAACCGTTACCGCTGCGCCTTTATGCCCTTTCTGCCGAAGCAGCATTGCACAATTAACGGTCATAAAGGTTAACAATGACGACAGCGATCACGATGCCTACTCAAAGGTGAGGAAGTCTAGGAGATCCCGAAACCTGAGCGAGGGCAGTAGTAGCTTCAAGGGGCTATCGGCAGTGGGATCATTCAGCAAAGTGACCAACCGTGGATCGGGCAGGATTGCTGATGAAAACGACATGATTGATAAGCCATTAAGCCTCGATTGATAGCCATCAAATTTAGTACTCAAAGATCTCCAACTTGGCAATCAAGAATTCAATGTGGGGTCTTGCTGCACAAGTGGTATATATCTATTATAGCTCTCTCTCCCTCTCAATCCCTTTTGTAGATTTGGGGAATAAGCAAAGCTAAAATGATTGCGAGCTCCTGGTTGGTGATTATTATTTGTGTGGGTTGCGATATTTGTTGTAAATTTCTATTTACTTCAGCTGAAGAAGGTTGGTGCTGTTAGCCACCGAGTTAGATCAAGCATTCTTAATCCTTCATCTATTCCATATTCTTTCCTCTCCTACCTAAAATCCTCACCATTCTTCATTTCCTTCCACCTTAGCCCATCCCTTTCTGTATTAGTGCTTTGGTGTGAACTGTGAGGTGTATTGTTTTATCTTCTCTCCCCCCAATTACTGTAAGAAATGAATGGAAGATGATGTGTTGTATCATCATCATCATCATATAATATATTAAACAATATAAGATGCAAGTGAAAATCTTTGTTTGCTCTGTTGGCTGTCATGTGAACATGTTTCTTTTCTGGTTCAAATAAGGTAAGGTTTAGCCGCCATGGGACCCAGAAGCCATGATCTGATGATCTCAGACTGGTGGGGATGGAAGCTAAGGAGGAAAATACATAATTTTAAATTTAGTGAATTTTGAAATCCAATAAACTGTTGACGATGTAAACAAAGTTGATTGGAATGGGATTGTTAGCAATGGGCAGAATGAAACTAGATGTGTGATGAAAGATGAATGTGAAGTGGTTTGGTGAAGAAAGGCCACCAAACATAATTGAGGGTCCCAAGTTACAGTTAGGCTTTTTGTTTTCATACGTTTGTTGATATTTATGAAAGGGATGTATCGTAGGTAAACACTGCACGTATATCTATAATCTATCTATGTTTGACGGATGGTGTGTTCATTAAATCGATGAATCCATATAAAAGTGATGCCTGATGGGTGTCTTTCTTGGTTGGTCTCAAATAGATATCAGCATACACATTGTTAAGCATAATAAATAATATATAAACATAAATGTACAATCTAACTATCGACTTTTAGTTGAGATAGAGGGTATGTTTCAATTTGATATCAGAGTCATCTCAAAGATCATGGGTTTGAATCTTTGCGTCAAGGGCGAATTGTTGTTTTCTTATTTACATTTTGGTAGTGTAACTCTAAATTTTTACTTTTGGTCAAATTTATGCTATCCCCCTTCATTTTTAAACGAGGTATAGTCATATTTTTAAATGCCTTGCAAGACCCGGTCTAAATGTGGAATGCGGATGATTGCTGACTTGTATGCTGGATAGCCATAATCAACAAGAGAGGTTCCTTTTCATAGTCCACATGAAGGGTTGAATTTTTTATTTTTTACTTTTTAATATAAAAGCATTTTAAAAAGAGAGGATATTTAATGAGTAAAAGATATTTGCAATTGTTGTAAGATTAATTTAATGATGTTTAATTGGAGAATGTTGTGCGTGTAACAAGAACATGATTACATAAGAACAAATTAAGCCAATTATCTGCAGACTGCCTTTTTAAATTTATGATTTATTCACAAAGATATCGTCATCTCTTCCACAGCGGCTCAACCATTCTTTAATAAATTTCGTCTGTTAAACATAAATTATGAATATTCAAGAATTGAAAGCTGAAAATATCTGTAGCAGGTGGCAAAACATTGATGTGACACAGAAACAAACATTTCTTGACATTTGGGTGCCACCAAAAAAAGGTTGAAAGTTCACATGATCCGACCGGAAGATGAAGCTTTTATAGGACGTGTGTAGTACGACAAATACATAAAAACACAGACCATTCAACAAACCTCATGTGTGATCAGATCTGTCTGTGTTTATCTTTCAATTTCAAATCTTTGATACAAAACCAAACACCTGTGTGATCGCATCGCATTGCGTGTGATTAAGTTGATATTTAAAATAAGATGTCAGGCTCGAGTCTCACCTGATACATTATATATCTGTTCTTGAAGTTCTTGTGAGTTTACTAATCACAGAGTCGTGTTTTTTTCGATAAATACTCAATCCTGTGAAGTAGATGACAAAAATATGTTTCAACATCACTACAAAGGAGTAATTTTTTTTAGCAATTCCAGACCTAACAAAACAAACAATGGGAAAAATGTGAATTGAAAAGTAAAGGGTCTAATAAGGAATCAACATCATACTAATCCTTTGACCACAAAGTTTAACCACAAATGCATGGGAACAATACCAGTGGAACACCCTGATCTTGTTCAGTGTCTAAAGACCTGTTTCCCTGGGCCCTTCCAGCCCATGGACTCAGCTGGGGAGGGGCAATGCGGTCATTTGCGAAGAGTGAATTCGACTCTCTATCGTGCTGCACCAAAGCGTATTCGTCTGGCCCGTAGATGAGAGGGCTATGGTGGCTTCTCCTGTGCCCATTTGCAGCCCTTCTTTCCACAGCTAGAAAATGGCCGAGCGATGCAGTGTTGCTTCTTATGGCGCTCTCGGCATCAGTGCTGTTTCTTGGGCACAATGAGAAGCACCAGGCAGCTCCGGACCTCCTAGTGTAATTCTTTTGGACTGCTTGATTGGCTTCGACACTCGAGGGTCTTGCCCTCGTTGATCTTCTCGAGAGGTTAACGATTCTGGAAACACCAATTAGGCTTCCTAGGGTTGTGCTCCTGTCATGGAAGAATGACCCTGTGGACTGCATTTCCATGCAAATCAAAAAATCACATTTCCACTCGTTTAAGTTATGATTACTTAAGTCGACAAGATAACATTGGAGCAAAAACCAACTTCCTGTTCAAACTTCAAATTACAATTCAACTTTCTGAACACAACATTATAACAAGATACCAGTTAAGACTCAAACACAAACTCTTCTTGAATACACTATGGCATGTCAAATAGCTAATGATCATTCCCTAGATAGACACAACGGGAGGTGTATATCTTGCCAAGTTGCATTCTCTTTCCCGGTTATTAGAGTTACACTGTTATACATGGCCTGGGAACAAAACACAGAACAAGGATTAAAATCCAATTAGTATTTGTTGAGTAATTTGGCCTCTATATTCATTCCCAAATCCTAGTACTTGTGTCAGCCAAGCGTGAACAAAGACTGAAACTTCACAAGCAAGGACAACTGAGGTAAAACTTGTCACTTCCACTAAGTATTCAGATATGTAATGTCATCGATTTCATGTCAAGGTACATTCACGGGTGAAACATGTTACTTCCATTACACATGAATGAGCAGAACGACAGTTCCAGAGCAGCAATAAAGTTCTGAACTTCTGATAAAGGGTAGAAACTGGATCGTCCTCCTCCGGGGTGAAACCGTGTTACTTCTACTTAAAGATGAAGATTGAATATCCGATTAAGTAGTAATTAGTCACTAATTCATACGAAACAGAATTAATCTAAGCCAAAATGATGGATATTAGTGTAACAAAAATGGGGCTCCATTATCTTTATGAAAGAATTAGATAACCAAACTAACTTGTGCTTGTGGTAACAGATGTTATTAGGTATTCATGTTGTGTCTTGTCACATTGAGCAGGAATACAAGAAAGTGCAGGATTCAAAACACAAATATATATATTACTAAAACTAATAATTTAGGGAATCTATAAAAGAGAAAAGAAAAGAAAAAGTATTTTAACTATTTCAAGAATGGAACTGACCTCACTGTCCAAGTCCGAGGAGGAATCTGTAGAGGAAGCAGGGGACTCACTGAGTAAAGTGTTGAAAGATGTTGATCCAGACAAGTAGTCTCTGTTTCTCACTACCCCTACCCTTAAATTCAGAGGCTGCAGACCTAGAGGCCACCCTCCTTCCTGCAATCCATCAAATCAAATCATTCAATCTTTTGAAGAAAAGATTTAAAAAATCCAAAAATAAAAAAAAAATTAAAAAAATACACAAAGATAAGGACAAGAGTGTGCAAGAGGCTTCACAAACTCAGTACCCAGCTTCAGAAAACTGATCTACAACAAGCCAAGCAACCCATATGGGTTATTCCCAAACAATGAGGGTCAAGACAACATAGTACCTGCTGAGCCATAGGCACCACTGTACTACTACTTTTGCCCTTCTGTCTTGAAATGATTTTCAATCAGTTAGATACACACAAAGCAATCACTTACAACCTCAATGCCTAATGACAAACAATCAGTGAGGTTACCTAGCATAGGATCCTAGGATAAGATATCACCAGCCACACCAAAGAAGAGGTGTCATATCCTAAGTTTATTCCACCAAGCAGAAAAAATGCAGTGAAGTGAAGATTAACAAAAGAAAGATGCTTTACATGCAGAGATAGAAGATGGGGTCTTAAGAAACAAAGGGGGGAAATGGAGTCAAAAAAGAAGGGCTAATGATGCAGGAAAGAACTTATCATTCCTATGCAGTAGTAATGTGGAGAAGCTGTTGATTGCTTTTGTTCTATTGATGCCAATAAGAAACAGGAGAATAATTATGTGTAGAAAAAGGTGGATAAAGCAGACAAACATAAAACCCCGTAAACAGATGCAAATGTTGTCAAGGCTGCTAATAAAGTAGCCAAAGCTGTTCCAAACCTTGACTGTCCTAGTCAAATTAATGGCATTATTAACAAAAAGATAGATACTCCCCACCAAATGCAAATCTCTTGGCCTCTAGGGTTTATTAGTTTTCCCTGTCTGGCTTGTCATACATGCAAAGCTTTACCCGATTCACGAGAGAATCTTGAAATTATATATTCAGACATTCAGAACCATGTCTAGGGCTCAACTAAAGTAAGATTTAAGGAACAAAAAACCGGTTCTTGACAATAAATTTCATCAAACTTTCTCCCATGATTCCATGAATGAGGTTAAAGTAAATGGACAGATTTCCTACCTGCAATTGCACCCACTAAATCCATCAAATTGATCCAATAGAGACATGAGAGTACCGGCTTGTAGTCTCTTTTTCAGAAATGGAAATGATTGAAGCTTTTGACCTGCAAAGGAAGAAAAAATGGGCGTGGGGAGTGGCCCATTGGATAGAAGGTCATTTTCTGCGGGTTCAGAGAGAACCCATTATGGACAAAGGCGCGTTTGGGGCAGGTACGGTGATGGAGACGATGCAGGGATCCAATGTGAGTGAAAATGATTTGATCTTCCATTAGGCGTTGAATGATTGTGCTGCCTCTTGGGCTGCTAGTTGCTCCTTTTTCCATGAATCAAATGGCCTGCACTCCCCAAATCTGGCCCAAACCGATTTGCAGACACCTTTTTCAAACAAGCATTTGAGCTTTTAGCTTTACATTATAGCCTCCGCTCCGTGTACTTTTGTCTGGAGAAGAAATGGAAGGCCCATTTACATTTAATCCTGGGTCTTCTAATCTTCTTATAGGGCACAATATTTGAATCTCCATAGTCAATGTAGTTTTTGTGCCAAGGGATTCCACTGTGAGGGAGTATCTTAGCAAAGTTAAGGTTTTAAATCGCCTTCTTGCAGAAGTAGGTCAACTAATTAGTTTGGATTAATATAATCTCTATCTATTCAAAGGCATTCGCTCTGAGTATGCGCGATGATCTGATCTCCTCATTATTAACCACTAAAGAACCTGTGACAATTATTCAACCCAATGACTACTATTTTGTTCATGACAAAGTAGCATCAAAAGAGTTACAAGTAAACTATATATCTACAAAAATTAAAGACCACCTGATTGATATCTTCACCAAGTCACTAACCACAACAAGCTTAAACGGTGTAAGAGACAAACTTAATGTTCTCCCTAGAAAATCTTAAACTTGAGGGGATGTATTAGGACTCTATACTATAGGCATAATAGAATTCATTCTCTCTTTTTCTGTATTATTGTTATCATATTCCTATTATGACTGAGACTCTTTACATCATTGTAAATAAATATCCTCCTACACTTTTAATATAATAAATTGACCAATAATAAAATCATTTCCAAAAGTATTGTTTTCCCTAACCTAGGTTCACCAAAGAAAAGTATATTCATCATGTACGTACAAGCCTAGGATTCCTTTTGTACAAGGCGCAAGGCCGGACAACATGCATGTAAAGCAAGCAATAGTTAGTGCAAGTCATACATATTGCCGGTGAATGCGGTTATTATTACAGTAAGGCCATTTGCATGTATCTGCATTTTGCCCTACGACAAGGGTACATTCTTGTCATGCTTTGAGGACACTTCCAATATTATTTTCCCTCAAATTTTCCTTTACCATATGATTTCGCGTGTTTAATGTTGTTGTTACGTTACCTTTGTCATTTAATTAACCGCCGTATATTAATTGAATACTATCATCATATCGGTGGCCGGCCGGCCACATTTTTATTAACCATTTGATTAAGCCGCCAAGAAGAACATTACAAGCTCATTATTTACGAATATATATACTTAACTGATAATAACTTCCATTATCGCCAAAGACCTTGTGGTCTAGTGGCATCCGGTGTTCCGGTTTACACTCCCAGTCTCAGTGAAAGCAACTGTTGACTCTTTGTAAAATACTACATTGTAACAGAGTCAGTCGCACTCAAAAGAAAAAAAAAGAAAAAAAAAGCCTTCCATTATCATATATGGTAATAATTAATTAAATAGGTGCTTAACTAACACGTATCAAAGAAATTTAGTATCGGAGCGGAGGTATACCCAAAATAAATGTTACATATGAGGGGTATAGTAGTGTGTGTAATGACAAATATATCCTTTAATTTAGTATCGGGGCGTTAAATCGGTTAAAATACTTATTATGAAATTATTTCAATTTTGAGCACTCAAATATAATAACAATTCTAAATCGAGTGCTTTGTAGGCTGAAGAATACCTAAACTATACCATTCATGAAATACTATACTCTACATTAAAGAAAGCGGGAATGATGATTGTCTAGGAGTTCTTGATCATGTTGAATAAAAATATTTACAAGAAAATTTGTAGCACAGTTCTATTCACAGTAGTTATTCAGCATCTAAGATGAGATTGTTGCACTATTCTTAGTATGAAAATTTTTAGTCCAAGTGGAATCACATTTTAATTTAGTTGATCCATTATTATGATATATGAATATAATGCAGTTGCACAAAATGATGGGTTGGTCGATCTCATGTGACAAAAGTTTAAAAGGGGCATAAAAAGCAATGATGAATGTCAATCAAAAATAATATTAAACGACAAGCGAAACAACCTTGATGTTAGCTATCTAGGATCCCTATCTTTCTGCCAAACCGAATATCCCTTTCTTTCTTTTCAACTTTTTGGTAAAAAAAAGTTCATAACCACGATGGATGTTTGTTTCTTCACAAAGTCAAACGCTGCCTGCCTCTCCATCATGGTTTTATTGACAAGGATTCTGAATGTAATTTATTAACTAAGATCATAAAACAAAATTTATTTAGAATATTAGATAACACGCGTTGTCTAATATTTTTTTATAAATTAAAAGATTTTAAAAGTAATTTTACCGAGAACGTAACTAGTAACACTCTTATCCTTAGTTATAATATTATAATGATCATTCAATTATAAAATACATGAAAAAATGTAGTGTAGGTAGTAGAGCTAGCTCTAATATGACACGGTAACATGTAGTTGCCCTTTCGAGTAGATATTGGCTCTTTTTGTTTTTATTTTATTTTGTTTTTCATCTGGCATCTGTACAATTGTGAAACTAGCTAATTCGAGTTCTATATGCGTCACGTTTGCAGAGTTGGAATTTTACTTGAGAAAAAGTAAACCTCCGACCTTGTAGTTCAATTTAGTCATTCACTTACCAACTATCTTAAATTATTGAGTTATTGACTCTTATTTTTCACACTTCAGACTCGTGAAAGTTCCGAAAGAAAAAATAAAAAGAAATGAAAGGGAGAAAATAACAAAGGAGTTAAGAGGAGGAAAATTTATAATTCTATCATATTTCATGAAATATATCTTTATACATACCCACTTATAATTAATATATAAAAAATATCAAGAAAGTAATTATGATTTTCTATAATTTAGTATCCAATATTACAATTTCCTAATTTTAGGAGCATGATTATCCTAAGATTTCCCCTCTATGCTCTTACCATGCATAATTAGACCCGAAGGAATAGGAAAGTTACCAAACTCATATCATAATAATGTAACCCAAAAAGAAAAACCCAAAAAACAATTAAAAAGAAAGAAGAAGAAGATTTAAAAGAAAGAAAAGAAAAGTTAATTAATAGATGAGATATATGTTATAGAGATGAATTGTACATACATTGAATTTGCAGCATTATACAGAAGCAAATCTGCATCTAGCTTACTTGTAAGTCAAATTATTATGATGAATAAAGCAAGGCTGAAAATAAGATTAATCATCAATTAACTACTCCTAATTTTCTTGATCTTTTTACCAAGATCAGCCAGAAGGAGTGGAGGAAACAAAGATTCAGTCTCATCTGACAAATCAAGAAAAACCCTTTTGTGACAACAACCTCTTCTCTTTGCCGGCACAGCCTTTGGCTTTCTCGGAGCCGGCGGGCAAGCCGCCGGGATCTTATACTCCGGCGACGTCGGAGTTTTACACCCTTGTTCTTCTTCTTCTTCTTTCTCCTTGTTTACAGTAGTGTTTGTGAGTTTCACCTTCAAAGAAGAAACCAAAACCTCGTATCTGTTCTCTTCTTCCTGGTGTTTTTCGAAGACTTTCCCGTTATTGTCTCCTTCATGATGCTCTGATTCTAAATTTCTGGAAGAAGACGATGACGTAACCATCTGACAAGTTTCTGGAAACTCCAGACTGGGTCTTGATGAGACTACTGTTGTTTCTCTTAAGAAGTTGCAGTCCATGGAGTTTATTAGTGCGGCCGCTGATAAGTCTTTTTCAGAGAGAAAAATAGTGGAAGCGATAGAAGAAGGAGAATTATTTAATTTGGTTGGGATATTAGCCATGAAGAAGGGTTTGAATTGTGAGAACATAAAGTGTCAGTGAGGTAATGGCAAGAGGAATAGACAGTGAGCAAGCAAACAACCTTAAAGGCAAGGTAAGGGGTTTTGAATAGTGAGGCCTAGATACCTAGGAGATGAGAGCTGAGGTGAGGTGAGGTGAGGTCGAATTCAAGAAAGATATAAAGGAGAGGAAAAAACAAAAGCTATGTATTTATAGCCGGAGAATATAATCATCAAATCACAAATATATAAACAATATAGCATGACATTACCACCATGTTCAATTTCTCCATTAAAAAAAATTCAACCAAAATGTGAAGTAATTAATAAGCGAATTGTTAATAATATCACACGATTAATTGAACTCTTATAGGAGTGTGTCATATTAGAATGTAAGGTTTTTTTTTGTTTTTTTTTTTGAAAATAGAATGTAAGGTTAAATCTTTATTAATGTCATACATTTAGTACCCTTTCACTTTCATAAATAATAATAATAATGATAATAATAATAATAATAATATCTTAAAATAATAATAATAATAATAATAATAAACTTTATTTTTAAAAAAATTAAGTTGGACTTGGACCAAGTTGGACTTGGGTCCAAAAACGACGCCGTTTTGTTGATTTTTTTTTTAAATAACATATTGGCCTGAAATGTGGAACACAAACTCTACATTCACATACACTATACTCTACATTCACAATTTGTAAACTCTACATCCACACATTACAGGGTTATATGTTTAGTAACTATACTACCACTGTTATGCATTCACACATTCAATACTCTATATTCACAGGTCCTATACTCTATATTCACAACTTGACAACTCCACATTCACACATTACAGGGCTACAAGTTGCTAGAACTTCTTAACTCTATTACAGATTCACATATGCATAACTCTACATTCACGATTTTTATACTCCATATTCACAATTTGAAACCTCAACATTCACACATTTCTGGGCAACTCTACATTCACACAATCATAAGTCTACATTCACGATTTCTATACTCTACATTCACACTTTGAAACCTCTACATTCACACATTTTTGAGCAACTCTAATTCAGCAATGTGTTTACTAAAAAAAAAAAAAAAAAAAAAGACAAAACGACGTAGTTTTGGACCCAGGTCCACCTTGCAGCATAATCTGCGAGCAAATTTGGCATAGTGAAGACTAATTTTTATCAAGTTTGAAAGCTTGCATTACACCTATCAATTTATTTTTAAAAAAATTATAAAGACAAGAAAAGGCATGTTATCTTGTCATCACCACTACTTTCAGAGATATATAACTATACATTACGAGTCAAATCCTATCCATATAATCTGATTATCTAAGTCAAACTTAAATTACATCAGAATTTATATCGGATCTCACCAATTCAACTAAGACATAATAAAACCACCAAACATGTAGTTTAACCTCTCACTATTTATTTATTTAATCTTCAAAAATTTGGTCAACATTTAAAACTTTAATTTGGAACTTGATGTAGATGGTGTAAGGGACCTGCATTAAAAATATCACACAAGAATTGAAGCATAGACAGCCATATGTGTCAAAATGCATTGTGTTACTTTAACCCAAAAAAAAAACATATTGCTGATTTACCTATAGGAAAGACTAGATAGATCATCACAGTATTTTATTTTAATTTTTTTTGGGTATAAATTCAAAGTAAAAGAGTATGAAAACAATATAATATTAACTTTATATTCAATATAAATTTCAAGTTTTCACTATTCACCTTGAAGTGGTAACGTGTATAGAAAACATGAGTGTGAATTGATTTTAAGAAATTGTTTTTTGGATTTTAGCTTTGTTGGGTGCATATATGGTTAGGATCTGAGAGAAGGTAGTGGATGTCTTCAATTAATAGCCTTCTTCGGCGAAGGATCCGATGCAAAATAACAAACATGCATCTGATCTTCTCTCTATATATCCCTTTCAGAGTTAATTAATTTGCGGAAATGGAATATTTTTGACATTAATTAAAAATGTGCAGTCAGAGATTAATTAAGTGATTAACGCAATCTGCTTTTGTGATTTCTTCGCACTTTGAGGCATCATTTCACGTGCTTCGCTACAGGGAAACAACCTCTCTACCTAGCTAGCTACTTCCTATTCATCCCACGTCAAACCTAACCCTCTTAACTTTTTTTTTTTTTGGACCGTGTTTTTCACCCTACTGTATGTAATTAAGCAGTTTTACTTTAATAATTTTCCGGCAAAACTTTACTAGTATACTGTTGCATGCATGTCTGATCTAATCTACTTGTTTAACACTACGTTAGTACGTTATACTGACTATAATAATACTTTGTCAAAAACTCAAAATGGCTTATTTTACATAATGGTATCCTGGGAGTCCTCAATTAAAATATGTTTTTTTTTCCTTTTAACAGAGTTGATAGGTAGAATTAATATACAACTATATAAACTTTTCTCAAAAACATTTAAGTTTGATTTTGTAATTGTTAAGACAAAATTTATAAGTCTTTTAAAGCTTTCAATATAATATGCTAGAACCCCGATGTTGGTTCCACCTACAACTATAGATCAGATGTTGGTTCCAGCTAATAAAGTAAAGTTTTAATCAATAGGATCCAAATTAAAGAGTCAATGGGTTTAATTACAAAATGGGAAATATAATGAATTGAAGTGTATAGTAATTAATTTGGTAGGCATAATAAATATAATGCACATTAAATGAAGATGGAGTTAAGTCAGTTCATCATATCTGTGTGGGGTGTGGCTTCACATGCCCCCCCCCCCCCCCCCCCCCCCNCCCCCCATGCATATATCGCATCATATTATCCCCACCCATTGTGATGAACGTAACATGCATTCATCTCTCTTATCTTATAATGTCATGTAGAGTGGGCAACATCCATTATTCTTTTGTGTCATATGTATCTTAGGATTCTCTTCTCCCATGTTAAATTTAATTTGTCGCTTAGCTTCGATTCCTTCCAATCGGATTTCATGTATGTACGTAATATGTTCAATTCGGTCTTGGTGTCTTTCTATTTTTAAATTGGTAATTTGTGTCACATTAATTAGTGTATATATATCTTTCTATTTTTAAATTGGTAATTTGTGTCACATTAGTTCGTGTATCTAAAATCTAAAAACATAATAAGTTTCAATTCAAATTATACCCCTGATTTATGTCTGTTTTCTCTGTTAAAATTTTGCATACATTATACTATATATAAGAATTGTACTGTACAATTTTATGGACAAAAATACCATTGCTGTTATAATTAACTTCTGTTATATTTTCATTATTATTACCATTCACATGCATACACAATATTTTTTTCTTTTATTCTTCAAAGGTAATAATGTATGTTTTTTTTTTAGTACTATTGACTCTGTTACAATGCAGTATCTGTTCATAACTACTTTCTCAACCTACTGAAGCACAAAGAGTCAATATCGCCTCCACTAAAGCTCGAACCTACTCCCTTCCATAATGTATGGAAACATGCTATTATAAGAAATAAGTTTGATTTCATTAAATTTTATTAAATCTTACTATAATTATATTTATTAATATATAATATCTAAATTTCTTATTTTAATAATATTAATCATATCATAATTATTATTCAAATTATAAGCTATACTTTTATTTAATATAATATGAATTCTACAACTATACATTTTTTTTAAAAAAATTATATGCTATAATTTTTTTAAAAATATTTTAATATTTAGTATTAATATTGCGCATATGTTTTTGCGCATCGTGCATATAAAATACTAGTATGTATATATATATAGACAATTAGACAGACAAACAACAACAACAACAACTCTAACATTATTCACTTGAAATCATCAATGTGAAAGCTTTTTTTTTTTTTTTTAATACTTTGAAAAAATGATCAATTTATCCTCTAATTATTTGGCAAATCAAAATAAAATTTTAATGTTAACAAAATGTATAAGTAATGGATTGAAACAGCCACATTGAGTCAACAATTTAGCCATAACTAATAATGGACTAAAATAACCACTTCCCCTAATTTTTATATCAATTATTTTTCTTAGTAGATACTCGGTACATTTTTTATATTTTAAATTTAATTTATATTAGTTTTTAAAATTTTAAAACCCGGCCTGTAAAAAAAAAATTAGTTTTTTAAATATAAATAGTCAAATTTAATAATTAATAAATAAAATTTTAACAAAATAAAAAGAGGACTAGTTTGAGTTTCCAATACTCCATAGTAAACAAAACAATTGAAAAGTAAAAAAGAAAAAAAAAAAAGAAGAAGAAGAAGAAGAAGAAGAGATAGTATTGCCATTTTATTTCTTAAAATCATATAGCTTTTCTCAAAAACAAAAAAAAACAAAAAAAAAAAATCATATAGCTAATCTAGCTTACTAGCTAGCACATAAATATAGTCAAAATGGATAAAATATATATTTTCCGTTTTGGGTGTATAGTTTGGTAGCAATTAAAAGAGAGCTTAGTAACCCAATAGATTCCAATAAAAAGCAGAAAAAAAGGGGAAAAAAAATAATTTCTCATCATTGCTCTCATCATGCATCAGATCAGAAGATAAATGATGATGAATTGCATGACTTAAGGTGTAAAAAGTCATGTGAGATTGCTTGGATTTCACCTTCCATCTTATGACCTTTTGGTTTTATGGATTTTACATAAAGTACCTTTTCCTCCCAACTTTAAATATAAAAATTAAAGTCCTAAAATAATAGTCGGGTCGAGTATGATTATTGTACCAGAAGACTGCGAGTTCAATTCTCGTTAACACCATCTCGAGTGGAGGTAACTTCAATCAAGTTGGTCATTACATAATTACAAGTTCAACTCACCTATTGGTCGTTATGGATTTCTCTTGTGGGATGTTACTCAAAAATAATAAAACCTACGTACTTAACCTAGTCCTTAAAATTTTACTAATAATGTATGCAATGTGCAGTAATAAATTAATGGAAATAAGTACATAAATAGAAAAATACCAAAGTCCCAAAAGTGAAAGCCATTTTCCACTTTTCAGAAAAAGAAGTTTTATTTTTAAATTAAAGAACTGTCGCAGTGCTTAAATAATAAAAACTTGTTAGCACACAAAAACATTGGATAATAATAAAAAATAATAATAATAATAATAATAAAGTTAGGATAAAGTGGTTATGATGGTTACGAAAAAAAAGGAAATTAAAAAATACTATACACACACTTTGATGACACATAATTGCATCCCATACTCATGCTTAATTATTTTGCTTCCCAAATCCGATCCCACTTATTTATCATTATCATCATGTTTCTACCATCCATTACAATCATGTCTTTCCTCACCACTTTCCATTCCTACTCCAATCCATACTTTTCCCCGATTTCCATTTTCTTATTTACCAGATCAGTTAGTTGGGATTCGGAGGAGTTCACATGCGTTGCAAATCAGTGGTAGCGTTGGATCATTTTCCCTATAAATATTATTAAACTAACACTAGTATTTTCGCCCGTGCGTTGCACGGAATGGATTTATTATAATATTTTAAGAATATTTAGATCGATATACAATTATATAAATTATAACATCGAATATTGTATAGCGCAATTGATGAAATTGATTGGATCGATTATGTTGTTTGGTGTTTTCTTTGCTTGAATTAGAGCAAATAATTGTATTTAGATAATAAAAATAAAGAAAATTATATAAAAAAAATTATAATATTGAACGTGTACATTTATTTGATTATAAGATTAGTGCAAAACTATAACTCAATTAATTGAACGAAATATATATGACTTGTTTGTCTACAATTATCTTAAAAAGATCGATATGTAATATGACTTATGTAATTATATTATTACTAAGATAAATATGAGAAAAATGAGAAATAATTTAATTATAATTATTATAAAAATAAAATCAACGACCAGTGTTATTATCATAATAATTATTAGGCAACTATTATTAGTCAATTACACTAATATATGTGCAATTTTACTTTTATACCTTAAGTATATTAATTTTCACCCTATTACATTTAGTTTTTCTTCCTCCATATTTGAATGAATTAATTGTAACTATTATAAAAAATCTAACAGTCATGTTTAATTAATTTTTTTTAAGTTTAAATAATTTAAAGTTTTCAAAATGAAAGTGTAATTAATTTTTTTCAGTCAATTAGTAATATCCATTCCTTTTTCCAATTTGCCTAATTTCCGTTTCCTTTTCCATTATGATTTTTTTTATATTTTCAATCAATTAGTAAAATCAGTTTTCTTTTTCATTTTATCTTTAATATTGTCTGGGTGGAATTTCACAAAGGATGATTTTATTTTTATTAATAGTAGTATAGATATAGAAGTATAGATAAGTATTCGAATTATTATTATTGGTGTAAATAATAATTAATAAATTATTTTTTCTTATAAAATTATGTAGAATTAGTTTCCATTATTCTCACAATTATAATGGTTTAATTATTCTCAGAATTTGGTAAATAAAATTTTGTTACCAATTAAACTTTATTAATTTTTTTTACAAATTAATTAATAATATTAGTTTGCGCGGGAAAGTTGAAGGGGAAGATTTTTCTTTTATTAATAGTATTGATATGTGAATATAGAAACAATATTAGCAATTAATAGATATTAGTTAATTTCCATTTTACCAAATAAGGTTTATTAATTATTTGACCAATAAAATATTTAATTAATTCACTACAAAAGTTTTGGCGGGAAAAATGAAATAGAGGATTTTACTTTTATATATAGTATAGATTTCTAGTTTGATGGCGATCGATATACAAAAAATATTGAATATAGATGACTCAAATTTAATTGACTAGTTATCTTGACATTCTAAACCAGAAAGCTAACCTAAGTTATAAGGTTGGTTTTAAGTCACAGAAACATCATATCAACTATCACTGTCTTGAGAATTACAGCAATGCCTAATACGTGTCACAACTTACCTAAGCCACCCATTGTAATCCACCATGCCAACCTTCTATATTGATTTATGACATGCGATCCCTGCTCCGATCCGACCAGTTTTATAATTACTATGCTCAGAAGATTTTTTTTTTTTTTAAAGTCTAAACAATTTTCCAACCTAAGCTAATCACAACCTTCCGAGCTCAATCACCTATAACTGAAAATTGTACTTAACATATATTATCATAACCAATTATATTATTACATTACTCTACTATTTCTCAACTATACATACACTATAATACTTCGTAACGTATATATCCTAAACTATTTACCTATCATAATTATATAGTTGAAGATTTGAAGGAAGACAGAGATGATATGGTTGACTAAATCAATACAATGTTTTGATGTTTGTCCCTATCCTGCCTGCCTACTAGTGCTATATATCTTCTTCCTTTCTACTCCCTACCGGCATCTACTCTACTGCATGTTTGTTTGTTTTGTGGAATATATATATATATATATATATATATATATATGTATATATAGTAAAGTTCAAGTATGGTTGCGCCTTCCTGTGCGGTCGGTGCGGTTTACACCACTCAATGTTAAGAAATGGACCACACAAATATGCACTATTAGATACACATCACCACAAAACACACCACTATGTATAAAAAAAAGTACACCACACAGTGTTCAGAAATGCACAATTAGAAACAGGGGAGTAATGAAGTGTTTTTATGTATTTTCATTATGGTGTGTTTCTTAACATTGAGTGGTGCATTTCTTAACATTGAGTGGTGTAAACCGCACCGACCGCACGGGAAGGCGCGACCACATTTGAATATATATATATAATGTCCGCTGCATGCCAGTCCCCACCACGTCCGCCGTTCCGAACATTATAATTATAATAATATAATATACTCATCAGTATAATATACCTAAGCCGGATTCCGGCAGCCGGCCATCTTTATCGCTCCACTTTATTCTCAGTGTTCAATCCCTTGCTTCTCAACTTCTGCGTACGTACACCCTCGATCAGCCAAGTTGTTCAAAATTCAAATAATCAGTTTGATAATAACAATTTATTAACCTCATAGTTTATTGATGAGGGCATTAACCTTCATAGTTTGATGAGGGCATTAACCTTCATAGTTTAAATTGGTCAATAGACAATTTAATCTGACTAGGATTAGGTAAATTTTATCTAGAGACTAGAATACAATGTACTTTTGAATAGTTGTGGTTAATTTTTCTATAAATAAAAATTAATGTATTTATACTGTCACTATATATATGCATCATCATTGCGGTCTTGCGGAATATTATATAAAGAAAATGCAGTATCTACTATCTAATAATATTACTACTTGTTTTAGAAAAAAATTATATTTTTAATCTTTCGGTTATACTCGCGATACATACTTGGTCCCTTTGTTATGTGCATAACTATCTTTAACCACTAATAAGTTATGCACAAAGTAATGGTATTAGTTTCTCGAGGATTATATTTGCCACCAATATACTCCGTATCATTTAATAAAGTGGCGGATTTGATTCATCACAAACTAAACTCGCCACTTTGAGCATAACTTAAGGGTTAAAGATAGTCACTTATATACTTATATAATTCAAGAATCAAGTCTGTACCACATGTATAATTGGAATACAAAAAAATACAATTTTTCCTATATTCTAATAATATTTTCATTTTATTTTATAAATAGTAATATATTGAATCTATTTTAAGATTTATATTTAAATTTGAAAAATAAATTGATTTTGATATTACATTTTATTGCATTCATGGGCCGGGCCGTTACTCTTGAAAAAGGCTGAGAATCTAACATTGTATTGGGCCTAGTTCGGCAAGTTGGAAGCTCAAAATATGGCGAGCCCATAAAATAAAATGTGAGTAACCCAGAGATGCGGAGACACGTGTGTGTAATAGACCAGTCAACGACCGGACAGCGACAAACAAGATCAGCCGGGTTGTAAAGGCCGAGAAATCGGGTTTAGCATTTCTGATCGAAATTCTTGTTGGGCCTTGCTTCAAATTAATAATCTGTCTCTCATTCTTGCAATTCTCTTTCCCTCTCTTCAATTCATACTCCCCAATCACCTTAATCTTAATCTCAAGGTCCTCTCTCTCTCTCTATACATATATATATATATATATATTGTTCTTTTCTGGGTTTGCTGTTGCATTACCTACATTTTATGCATAATCTTGTCTGTGATGGTGATATTGTTGAGAAACAGGATTCTTGAATCATATGTTTGCCTAGATTTATGATCATGTTTTCCTCCCTTTCAATGACACAAGAATTTGCTCATATTTGTACAGTAGTGTGTAATTTTTAGTGTTGAGAAACAGGATTTTGTTTCTTTTTGTGATCGGTAAAGGACTACAACGAGATAAATTAGCCTAAATTATTCATAATTGACTGTCTCAAATCAAGAAAGCTAATAGATCACTCCCATGGATGGTTGAACCTATAATCTTTTGTTACCTGTCAACCTGATCAATTTCGCTAGAGTTGTTACCCGAAACAGGATTCTTGAATCATATATTTAAAGCAGTGTGTAACTTTTAGTTGTTTTGATATCCATTATCCGGTTTCCTGTTTTCATTTTGTCCAGCTATTGATTGAAGATGGCAGAAGGTGAGGATATTCAGCCACTTGTGTGTGATAATGGGACTGGAATGGTCAAGGTACCAAATGTGAACTTTTGTTTGAGACTTTGAATCAAAGATTAAAAAATGCCTTTGTGTTATTATGATGATACTATACATTCCCTTTATCATTAGTGTATGGCTTTATTGTGTTAATGAGTAGGCGGGATTTGCTGGAGATGATGCTCCAAGGGCTGTGTTTCCGAGTATTGTTGGGCGCCCTCGTCACACAGGTGTGATGGTTGGTATGGGGCAGAAAGATGCGTATGTTGGGGATGAAGCGCAATCCAAGCGTGGTATCCTATCTCTCAAATATCCAATTGAGCATGGTATTGTGAACAATTGGGATGACATGGAGAAGATCTGGCATCACACCTTTTATAACGAGCTCCGTGTGGCTCCAGAAGAGCACCCGATTCTGCTAACTGAAGCGCCCCTTAACCCTAAGGCTAACCGTGAGAAGATGACCCAAATCATGTTTGAGACGTTCAATGCCCCTGCAATGTATGTCGCCATCCAAGCTGTTCTTTCTCTTTATGCCAGTGGTCGTACAACTGGTGAGTCCTCGTTTGCCAATCAATCCATTTTCACTTTGTGTTGCATTGTCTCGTCTTGAAAGTCGAGTTGTCAAAATGAAACATGTGTTGATGGATGCCTAAATAATGCTATTTGAGACACTGAATGCACTTGCAATGTATGTTTCCATCGTTTGCCAATTCATTTTCACTTAGTGTCGCATTGTCTCAATCTTGAAAGTTGAGTGTCAAAACGAAAAATGTGTTGATAGATGCTTAAAGTTTACTTGAATTTCTTCTCGAGCTATTAGAATTGCGTTTGTTGACACCATTATATGTATGCTCTAGGTATTGTCTTGGACTCTGGAGATGGTGTGAGTCACACCGTCCCCATCTATGAAGGATACGCTCTGCCACATGCTATCCTTCGTATTGATTTAGCTGGTCGGGACCTCACAGATTACCTCATGAAAATCTTAACCGAGCGTGGCTACTCATTCACCACCTCAGCAGAGCGAGAAATCGTGAGGGACATGAAGGAGAAGCTCTCGTACATTGCCCTCGACTATGAACAGGAATTGGAGGGATCCAAGACCAGTTCTTCAGTTGAGAAGCCCTATGAGCTACCTGATGGGCAAGTGCTGACTATAGGCTCAGAGCGTTTCCGCTGCCCCGAAGTCCTTTTCCAGCCTTCAATGATCGGAATGGAAGCTGCTGGCATTCACGAGACTACATACAACTCGATCATGAAGTGCGACGTGGACATCAGGAAGGATCTGTATGGAAACATTGTCCTCAGTGGCGGCACCACCATGTTCACGGGAATTGCTGACAGGATGAGCAAGGAACTCACTGCACTGGCGCCGAGCAGCATGAAGATCAAGGTTGTCGCCCCGCCTGAGAGGAAGTACAGCGTCTGGATTGGAGGCTCCATTTTAGCGTCCCTGAGTACTTTCCAGCAGGTGAGTTTAATAAGAATTACACTCTGCAATCTCTGCATCAAACATGTTTTCGGCATAATATATTGCATTTTTGCATTCTCCTAAGAAGACATCATAAGTACTTAAAGAGACACAATTTTAATGTTGGAATGCAGATGTGGATTGCAAAGGCAGAGTATGATGAGTCTGGTCCCTCCATTGTGCACAGAAAATGCTTCTAATTCTTCTTCAGAACTTGAGTTCCAACAATAGCTACAAATTTATTTATTTATTTATTGGGAATGTTTTTTTTTTTCTATTTCTTTCTCCATATCAAATTTAGAATAGAAGGTAATTTTTGTTTTTTACTTTCAAACTTTTGGAAGGTAGTTTTTCTTCAGGACATTTTCTTCCTGTTCTCCATTTCAGTTGTAGAATGGAATAAATTCAAGTTTTCTTGAATAAGGGAATAAATTCAAGTTTTCTTTTCTTCAATTCCTCTGTGGTGTTTAATTGTTTATTGCAATTTTAAGATGCTAATGAGAAATTTTTAAACATTATACATTTACCATATAAATCTCGAAGATAAAATTTCAAAAATTATGCATAAATGGAAGTGTCTAAAAAATTAAACATCCACTTAATACCATATACTTAACATTACATCAAATTGTTATGATGGAGATGCATTGTATCAAGCAATTGTAATGAAGATATAACACATAAGCTTTACAATCACAATTACTTAAATATCTTGACACTATTATAGTCATGTGTCTTTATCTTATTCATAAGCACGTACCAAATAAAACTCAAACTTATTTGATGCTGTGACACTTCAAGTTTATATAAGTTAGTCCTTTTTATCATATTTATGCAAACTAGTTAAGTGTTTAGCTCAGCCTCCCTTCGCATGCAAAACCAAACACCCACATTTTCTTGGGATACAAAATTTTAATTTAAACTTTCAAAGCTTGCAATCACAAAATGATGTATTTGTCTTTATTAAAATCAAAGCATAACTTTTCTTGATTAGACGTGAATTAATTGAACTTTCCTTCCTTTACAATTAAATAATCAAACTTTGCATTTTGTACTTAACAATTATAGATAATCCTTAAATAAGAACTTCATCTTTGTCATTATACCATACTAAGGGTGTGTTTGGTAGTCCGAAAAATGATTTCTGGAAACCATTTTCTGGATTTTTGGTGTTTGGTAGTGCCTGGAAAATGCAGTCAACGGAAAATAATTTATGTTGACCAAGAAAAATGAAGTCATTTTTTCAGAAAATGACTTTCGAAATTTTTTTTTTTTCCGGAAAATCATTTTCCAGACTTGGCTTCAACATTGTTTTTTGGCCTAAATGGCCACATATGTTACGGAGTACTTTTTAAAAGAAATATTATTAATTATTTTATATTATTATTATTATTGTATATGTTTTTAGGTGCGTGGTTTGTGTTCTTAATGTGCGCAGTGTATTCTCAACTGAAGGTGCACCATTTAAAAACTGTAGGTGAGTGATTTATGTTTTTAGCTTAAAGTGCGTGATTTGTGTACTTAAGGTGCGTCGTTTTAATGCTAAGGTGAGTACCGCATAACCGTATGGGAAGATATATCCATACCTGAACCCTTCTCTCTCTCTCTATATATATATATATATATATAAATAAAGCATGCATGCAATATGAAAAGCTTACTAAACCATGCATGTATACGAAAGCCGAATAGTGATTTACTATGTGGATTTCAAATTGCATATGAAGTCGAAAAGTGGATGTAGAAGCACTTTGCTGATCAACTATTCGACTTCAACATTATATTGCGAATGAATTCTCTGAATTTTTAAATCTTTTGTATATTTATTAAGATTTTTCATAAAGTTTTTTTCCCTCCTCTTGAAATTCTTTCAAAACAGAAACTTATTTTCTAAATAAAATAAATAAACTTTTAATAAAATTTCATTCAAAATTTAAAATAATATTTTAACTTTTCAATTAAACCTTAGAATATTATTTAACTTTAATAACATAACATTATTTAAAAACAAACGTACTTCATAAATATCCAACGCAAACTTGAGCAGATTTTGATGATCACTACGCAAATAGACGGGATTATATATGCTGTAAATTCCATATTACAAGAATTTAATGACGTTCTTTTTCGCTTTGCATTCAATAATAATCTGCAACAGAATGAGTGTTGCTGTAATGTTGTGTCAATCTTTATTTTAAAACTGAGAAAAATCATATCATTCAATTCATCAGATCAGTTAACGGGCACACTACTGCAGGATGGAGTTGCTCAGCCCTTTCTCTTCTGCGTTGCCTCTGGCGAGCTTCCGGCGTGGGTTTTACCGGACTACTGTTCATATGGAAATGAAGACTTCCCGGCGATCGCCGGAGGGATTGGAAGCTAACGATAATAAGGTGTACGTGGCAGTGGGGAAGTCATTTGAAAAGGCAGTTGTTTTGCTTCAGTGGGCTTGTAGGACCTTTGGGAACTCTCAGATTTGTATTCTTCATGTTCATCAACCTTCTCCTTGGATTCCCACTCCCGGTGACTCTCTCGATCTCTCCCCCTTTTTTTTTCTTTTTTTTTTTTTTTTTTTTATTTATTTATTTATATACTAAGGAGAAAAACTGTAATCACTATTTGGAGGCTGGTATGTTCAGATAAACTTCACCTTGATACCCTAATTGGTAAAGGACAGAAAACTGAACTTGTAAGTTACCCAGTCAGGTTGTCCCAATTCATTAAAGTTTTGATCTTTGGTATTCTTGTGCAAGTTTGTAAAATGGGTTTCCATGAATCTGTCTGTGCTTCATTTCTTGTAAAGAGAGCACAAGTTTTTTGCTTATTCAGTTCTGAGTTAAATTGAGTGGCCTTCTAGTAATTAACATGCATGTCTATTCAATTGCACAATTGCAGCTATGATATGATATTTCAAAAGCTTCCATATATACATTTATGGCTTTTAAGATAAAGTTTGCACATTTGGAAAACTGGAAAATTAAAGATTGTAGATTTTGAACTAAATTGTAGAAAGTAAAGGGGTATCCATAATCAGTAGTTCATTTATTTTGGTGAAGTATTGTTCAATGAGGTTCATTTAATTCCTTCTCCAGTGGGAAGACTACTTGCCAGTAAAGCCAATGCAGAAGTGGTATCTGCATTTAGAAATGAGGAGAGGGAAGTGATGAGGAAACGTCTATATAATTACTTGAATGTATGCTGCCAATTTAAGGTAATCTTTTCTCTAATCTTCTTGAATTGGGTGTAATTTAGTGTATAAACAGTTTGATGAAAGTGGCTAAACCACAGCCACTACCTGAAGGTGTGCTGAGTAAACCATGTCTTGTAACCCTAGTCAGTAAAGGATCACAAGAAAATAAACCACGCTAGGTTGCTTATAGCTGGCTCAAACCAAGAAGGCCAATAGGCTGTGACCGGTTAGGAGTTGAACTTGTAACCTTAACAGTGTTGTCCGGGTGTTCATCCATTCTTAATCAGTGTCAAAACTAGCTAATTATGCATTTCAAAGTCATTATGTGTTTACTGTTTAATTGGTCCTTATTAAATGGCATGCAGGTTAAAATGAGCATTATTACAACTGAAGCTGGTGAAGTTCAAAAGGGGATTGTGGATTTAGTAAAAGAGCATAACATTAGGAAGCTTGTTTTTGGAGCTATTCCTGAGTGAGTGCCTTTTAGTTTTTTTCCAGAATTCATCTCCATTTTGTGCAAATAAGTGATTTGTTTGCTATTGATTGTAGCATTCCTTAACTGTTCCAATTCTATTCGTGTGAGCCTACATCGGTGGGCTTTAGTAAACAACTTTGCAGTGCAAATCTCAAATGTTTCTGTTCTTTATCAACTAATGTTTTCACAATAACATTCCTTGTTTATTGCTGCCAAAGCTCAATATTTCTTGAATGTGTTGTTCCAGCATGCATTTCTTGTCTTTAGACATGCATGGAGTTTTCATTTCCTGCACTCATGTTAATATATAATTGTATACAGTAGCATGAAGGCGAAAAAGAGCTCTCGAAAAGCAAGTTATGTTGCTAGAAATGCTCCGCTGTTCAGCGAGATACTGTTTGTCTACAAAGGGAAACTGGTTTTCATCAGAAAGAGTTGCCAATTTCCAAAATCTGCTGCAGCTCAATCTCAACTTTCCTGCAACAATGAGGCTGTTTTCGTTCCAAAATCTCCGGGGTCAAGCTCTGTTACACACATACCCTCTGCTGGAATACAAAATTTAACTCGAATCAAAGGAATACCAACAGATGGTGCTTTGTCACTTAGGGTACCGAATTCAATAAGCATATGCAATCTGCAGACATCCACAGCTATATCTAACAATGCTAGCTCTAGTACCAGTGTTGCATATACATCTGTTGGACAGAAAGCTTCTCCCGGTTTGGAAACAAACAATCGGTATGCTACAAAGTTAAAGCTTTTACAAGTCTCCACATCAACTCTCAAGAAGGAGAAGCAGGTGTTACAGCAACAGAAGGACGGGTGGGCTAATCACCGGGGGAAGAGTCATGGACGAGGTGAAGGAGCCATTGAGTTTACAAAAGATTCAAGCGAGTTGGTGGAGTTTTCATATTCAGATTTGCAGATAGCAACTTGCAACTTTTCAGAGAGCTTCAAGATTGGGGAGAGTGGATATGGTACTGTCTATAAAGGGGAAATGTTAGATAGGACTGTTGTCATAAAGAAATTGCATACACATAATCTGCAAAGCCACTCCGAGTTTCTCCAACAGGTCCAAAACTCGCTCTGAGATTATATGCATTTCTTCTCTGCAGTAATTTATCGGATTCATCTTATGTTTTCTAAATCTGAATAACCATTTTGTTTGCTGAAGTTACATTTTACCTAAATTATCATTAACTAACATGTTTGTCAAATACCTTCAACTTCCTTTCTTGATATCCAGGTTGAAATTCTTGGCAAACTACATCATCACCATCTGGTAACTTTACTTGGCATATGTCCTGAATCATGGTCCCTTATTTGTGAGTATTTACCCGGTGGGAACCTCCATGACCGCCTTTTCCCTAGGACTAATGTTGGTCGCTTAGGTTGGAAAATCAGAACAAAAATTGTTGCTGACATTGCTAAAGGACTGCTGTTTCTGCACTCTTCCAGCCCTGAAAAGATTGTGCATGGCAATTTGAAGCCTGAAAATATTCTTATTGGTCCTGACAACACCTGCAAAATCTGTGATTTCGGGATATATAGGCTGCTTCTGCCACAGACCCTGCGTTGCCCAAGTTTTTCCCGTCTTAGTGAACCAAAGGGTGTTTTTAGCTATACAGATCCAGAGTTTCTTGAAACGGGGAATCTGACACCCAAGTCAGACATTTATTCCTTTGGATTGATCATACTTGAGATTCTAACTGAAAGAGCCTTGCCAGGACTATCAAGTGAAGTACGCAGGGCACTTGTGTCGGGAAATTTGGAATCCGTTTTGGATTCATCCGCTGGAGAATGGCCTGCATTTGTAGCTAGGAAGTTGGCAGAACTTGGAATAGATTGCTGTGAACTATACAGCAGATATAGGCCTGAATTAACCCCGAGTATTGTAAACGAGCTCGAGGGCTTACAATGCTTGGATGAGCGAGCAGTGCCATCCATTTTCTTGTGCCCGATTTCACAGGTCAGTAATGTCTTCTTCTGCATACAATCTTCTGACAACATTGTTGCAGAATGTTGATGTTCTTTTGCATTGTTTCAGGAGATAATGTACGATCCTCGTGTTGCAGCAGACGGTTTCACCTATGAAGCAGAAGCCATCCGGGAATGGCTGGGAAGTGGCCATCATACTTCTCCATTGACCAACTTGAAACTAAGACACCTGGAGCTAACTCCCAACGATTCATTGCGCCTCGCAATCCAAGATTGGCTATGCAAATCAGAGTAACATTTTAGTTCATGTTAAAACCGGTGTTTAATGGTGAACCGGGCTGATTATATTATGCTATTACATTTTAGTGAAACTCTAGCGTGCCAAGGCACGCGCTCTTTATGTTTAGTGAAGTCATACCATTCGTGTTACATCATTGATGAAGTAAGAGGCATAGTTGCATCAAGAATCAAGCAGCCATATATGGTCCCCCCATATTGAAGTTTCATAACATTTTCATGAACCCTTTTTTCTCTGGTATTAATTGCAGCATGAGTACATAGCTGTGCATTTATAAATCATAACCTAAGAAGAACTTTCTTGTTTTGAAATTTTCTTTGAAAGATAAGAAACTAGAGAGAATCTGGGCTGTTGATCTCATTGGTGGGGGATTGTCATAGGCTAAATTCAACACCTGCATACCAGAAGTTGGTGGCACAAAATTTATGACAGGTTTCAAAACATTTACTGCAGATGAATCTAATGCCCCAACTCTCCCACTTGCATTTTGCATTCACTACTCCCCAACTCCAAAGTTAGTTAGCAGTTAGAGTAGCTATAATGCTACATGATATGATGATGGATTCTTCTTTTGGTAAGCTCTGCTACACCTAGTTGCTCATGTACCCTTTGCCAAGTTACTGATTCATCTTCATTTAGAATAGTCAATAGTCTATTAATTAGATGGGAACATTAGTGGATTATACACATTGTATACTGATTCATCTTCATTTAGAATAGTCTCTTAAGATTAAGATTGAGACTTGATAACTGCATGGTGGAATTACACCCAATGTGGTGGGCTTCTCGATGGTCATTCCACTTAAGAGGCTGCTGAGCTGAGCTAAGCTATTGTGATTTACTTTTCTACCATTATGTTTAGTCGAGGTGTACGGGCCCTTGGGACGAGAGAATTTGACCTTTATTATTTTTGTGAGCAAAGAAATAAGAATAAAAATCCATACCGTCCTATCTCACATTCTCACATCTAGTATGGTCACCACCACTCACTATTCTAAAAAAAGTATGAGAACCTCATCCCAATGGTTCTATTGTCGCTACCCTAGAGGTAAATTATGGGTCCACAAGAAAGCCAAATTCATACCTTCTCAGTTTTTCGAGTACAAGTAGACTTTTAACCCGTACAACTATAAGTGATTTACTGAAGTAAAATTCTAAATTCTTTTAAATATTAACATGGTCTCCACCACTCACTATTCTAAAAAAATTATTAGACCCTAATTTCAAGGGTTCCATTGCCTCTACCCTAGAGGAAGTAAATCACTGAGTCCACAAGAAAGTCAACTCCATACCTTCCCGGCTTCCTCAGTACAAATAGACTATAGACTTTTGCTCTATACAACTATCAATGAAGCAAATTACAAAGCTTTTTAATAATGACATGGTCACCACCACTCACTATTATAAAAATTAAAAAAAAAAAAAAAAGTATGAGTAATACTAGATCTACTCCAAAATTCCAAGGGTCCACTATCCCTACCCTAAAAGATGAGGTAAATCACAAGTCTATAAAGAAATCAACTCTATACCAGTGTTGTAAAAATTAGCCTAGGCATCCGTCTAGGTGCCAACTAGGCACTAGGCACCCCTAAGCTGAGGCGATTTTAGCTTTAGGCGGCTTTTAGTCGGCCGGCTGACTAGGCGTTAAGTTGGGCGCCTAACTTGGCCGAGTCGGTGTCAAACTCAACCGAGTTGGCGCTCAACTCAGTCGAATGATTTCTTTTCTTGCTTGGCTACTTCTCTTTTATATTCCTCCAACATGTACTCAACTAACCATCTAACATATGCAGTTGACTAGTTTGATGAGGGATTATAATAGTCTAACTCCCATTCATGAGTGGAAAAAATAGAGACGATATACTCGAATTACTTGGCCACCTAGTCACTCCCTAGGTGCTCTAGGCGCTAAGTGCCCAACTAGCGCCTAATACCTTCTGCAGTATTGCTTTATAACTCCCTACTTTCTCAATATAAGTAGACTATAGACTTTTGTTCTGTATAATTACCCATGAAGCAAAATTAAAATTATAAACTTTTTAAATGGACTAACAAGTTATCGTGCCCGGGACACAACACCAACTTTATAGGGCATAGGGTTGAGAAAGTCATAAGACGACGAATGCATGTGAGCTTCCAAACTCTTCTTTACGCTTTTGTGAACCATATGAGACCAAGTCATCTATGACCTAGACTAGATTCCCCATGGCTTCATCTTGGGGCTGTCTCTGAATGGGTGGCTCTAGAAGACTTGGCTGCTCATACCCACCATTGAACATACATGTTTGATTTTGATCCACAGATGGCATCTAATAAAAGATAAGGAATTTAATACATGCCGGTTCTTCTAAACATTTGACTTGACTAAACTTTACAGACTGGCCTTCTGCATTTAATCACTTTGATTATTATGGTACAAAAGATAAAAGACAAAACATCCAACAAACAGACAAGATTTCTTCCATCATTTAGCAAAATACTAAGATGTTCTGAGAAAATTTTATAGTGATGATGGGAACAATATTAAAGAACAAAACTTCTCTTCATGGAGAAGTGATTATTAGAGAAATTACGATTTTCTATGACAGCTTAGAGATAATAACATTGCAGCTGCTTTTACACCTTTACATTCCCCCCATTACCCATTACATTTCACAGAAGAGTTTTTGGTTGGTAGGTTTTTACAGCGGCAACTAGGTAAAAAGAACGGCAAAAATGGTTGTTTGATTGATTTTTTTTTTTGGGGGTTTTTGAATCTCTATATCATTTACCTTCTCATTTTCCTACTTATACACATGATCTCCATATTCTTCCTTCCAAGGAAATGACGATTATGGAAACGTCGTCATGGTACCTTCGTCGATCACCCTGTGGGATTTCAAGCAATTCGTGAAACTCCAAACCTGGAAATTAAAAGATTTCATGGCGTTTCAGTTTTGTGGGGCCAAGTAAGAAGAAATGAAACGATTGTGCAATCAAACAACGCATTACCTGCTTTTTTTGCTGCACGGAACAATACTTTTTCGACAAGGTGCTGAGCGGGATCTCCTTCGGGTGACCACGAGATGAAATGTTCGACTTCTAAAACAGCTTCTTCGTTTGTGAAGTACTGGTAGAGGCCATCCGATGACAATATTAAGAACCTGTCTCTCGGTCCTAATCTGTGATGGTACAGTGACGGGAGACAGGTGAGGTACGGGGAAGTTCCAACGTAGTCGATCCTGAACATTTCTAAAAGTGCATTGTTCCATTTAGGCTGCAAGGAAAAAAAAAAAAAAAAATTCCTTGTGGTTAACTCCAAAATCAAGCATTTTTACATTAGCATAGAAAGAATAACCAAAGGAAAGATAAAAAGCTACACTTTTTTTTCAACAGGGAACTTTCTTTGTGACATTTAACTTTTGCAGGATTGGTAAAACAAACAAGACGTTAATGACGGATAAACTGATAAATGAATAGGAATTCTATTCTACCGAGCACCAAATTCTTCAGTAGGATAGGTTTTTATTCCGTCATTCCTTAACATGAATTCAATAGCATATTATCTGAATATAAAGTGTGCATTGCATTTTCTTACGTCCACATTCATCCCCCCAACATCTAGACCTATACAGTAAATCCAAGTCAAAAGCTAATTACTAACACTAAAGCACAAACAGTTGAGCTAAAGTTGCAGGGGAAGAAAGTTTAGATAGCTCCCACTAATGTGTGTAACAAAAGCCGCTTTCAGAGAGGAATATAACTGGGATGTTGACAACCACTTGGTTGCGGAATATGCCTCCAAATATAGAAAGGAAATATGCCCTTTCATGTGCTAGAAAGCCTAGAAAGGCTTATAGCAACGTTTGAACTTGTTCTCTATTAAGGATATTACTCTCCTCCTGGTTCGAACTCAACTCTAGAAGTCTTAGAACCATGAGTGCTCTACTTTAACAAGCACAAAAGGAATATAAACAAAAAAATATTCTATGTTCTCCTAGCAATATCCGCTAAAAGAGTTGACTTATTAGCATGCTAGAAAGGATCATATTCTGTAGTACCTGTTTGAGAAAGCCAGCACCGAAAGCTCGGGTGACCTTTAGCCCTTTTACGCGGTCATTTATAACAGCCGAAGGATCATCTTGATGCTCATTTCTTATCCGTTCGACTTCCTGAAAGTTAAAAAGGAACACTACACAATGAAGAGCTAATAAAAGAACAAGCTAGACACTAATAAGATCATCTAAAGTTTAATCAATTAAGAGAGCCCGATCTCACCTCTGCTACCGAGGTGCTATGATCTGTAGTAAGCTGGAACGCGGTTAAATTCGATACGACATCAAACCCCTCGCTATCGAAACCCTCGAGATCATGCAATGTTTCTTCGTTTATCCTTTCCAAATCCTGGCTCCAAAGATCAGGCTCCTTCTTCTGAGCCAATACAGCTCGACTATCGCCAACGTTCATCACATAAACATCCTCTCCCTTCATCAGCATTACCATAACACAAGAACCCATCAACGCGAGTTCGGGATTTTCCATGAGCATCTTATCAGCAAGATCCAAAAATGCCTCCTCTGTCTTCTTCAATGCCTGAGACAGAGCTTTCAATACATCAGCATGATTAATCGCCCCCGAATCGTTCCATCCATTTCGATTTAACTGTTCCTTTAACCTCCTATCAAGCTCCAACCTTTCCCTATCCCATTCACACCGCCACTTCCTCTGATTCTCCTCCCATTTCTTAGCCACCCCTCGGTATCGTTTCTTCGAATTCTTTCCCTTATTATTATTCTTCCTAAGCTTAGCCTCAGAACTCAATTCTGGGTAAACCTCTTGCTCAACACATCTGGAGCAGCCATCCTTTGTTCTATCTCTTGAAACTTGCTCATTTACAGCCTGATTCATATCTTCTGATTCTGAGCTGGAAGAGCGGAGATTATTAACACAGGGATTATTAGCATTGGATGAATCGGACTTATCCTTATCATCCCATAAAAGTCCCTTGAGCTCCCTATGAACAGCGGCATATAAATTGGATAACAAGTAATCAGGAGCATCTGGACCGTTGAATCCGTCATAAATCCCCACAAACACCCACCCGTGTTCTTCGGAAACCACCACATGAACCCGATCTTCGCCGGCTTTTCCCTGAGCCCATTGAAGATTTTGGTTTTCTAGCGAGTCATCATCTTCCAAGCTGCACTCGCTGCTCAGATTGACACTGCTGATTGTTAATTCGTTCTGTTTCTCAGACCCGACAACCCAATCGGGTTCTTTGATTGAAACCGACCCTTTAATCGGAGCTACAATTGAGTTCTGCCCCCTGGATATGGTTTTCGAGATGGCTTGTTGGAGAACCCTAATCAATTTCCCTTTTCGTGACCTAGATCGGAGCGCGAATCCTCCATGCGAGAAGCTCCGCTGGAATTGATCGGTAGAAGAACCCTTCTCGAGAGGACCGGAAAAGATCCCCCGATCGAGGGGTCCCGACAAGTACCCCCTCTCAATCGGACCGGACATGAACCCGCGCTCTACCGAACCGGAGCTCTGTATAAAACCGGACCCCAAAAGCGGGCCGGAGTGGATTGAATTTCTCGGGATTGGCTGCAGAGGAATAGAAGCAAAGGAAGTAGAACTCTCGAAAGTCGAAGACCGATCGATGCTATTGTACGAATACACATCGACGAAGGCGGTGGAGAGCGGCGTTGAGGTGTTGGCACTAATAGAGGCGCCGGAAATTGACCGGAACGTCGTCGTTTCCTCCGAGTGAACCTTAGACGACGACAGACGCGCCACCTCGGGCACGTAGCAGAATGAATGACCCAAGTCATCCAACGGGTCCGATATCACCACCTGGAAATCCTTCCGCCGCCGCGCTTCCATGGCGGCGCCACCGCCGCCCGTGAAGCAAACGCTCAGTTTACCAACACCGTTCCCCATATTATTAAAAAAAAAAAAACCAAAAAACAAAACCTCCGAGTCCGAGGTTAATAACAAATCAAAGAAATGAAGTAACTTTCGATTATGTCTGTCAAAACCCACCAAAGCTCACACGCCCATCTCTCTAAAAAAAATGGCGATTTACTGATTTCCGAGTGTGAAGCCAAGAAGAAGAAGGAGAAGAGAGAGAGAGAAGGGGGAGAAGCGTTGACTTTTGAGTGGGGGTGCTTTCTTTAATAAATAATAAAAAATAAAAGCACAGAATTATTCTTTTTATTTTATTTTATTTTTACATTTTCTATAAATTGGACTATTTTGGTTGGGTGTCGTTGACTGCAAACGCAACTAGTAAATTCTAGTGGCTTATGGTTTAAATCTAGTAGAGCTATCAAACTTATAGCTTCATATCATAGGGCGTGGGTCGTACCACCAACCAACATATCTCTTTTAAATTGATTGGTGATAATATCCCTAATCTCATATTTAACTTTATGAATATTTATATATATAAATTTGAGTATGACTAAATTATGTTTATTCTACGTTTTGAGAGTATGAAATTGCTCTTTCGACACATGTGTTGTCATCCAATCAACATAAAAATTGATCTCTTAATAAATACTCCGTATAATTTATTTTATAATATTTTTTTTTGAGAATTATCTTATAATATTTGTATCTCTTAATCAAATCATGAAGTACCCTAACGATGTTCATATTTGTGTGACGTTCACAATGACTATTAATAGTTCACTTCAAACCCACCTCTGTATACCCTCCATTCCAACACAAAAAATAGATCATAATAAATATTTCAGCATTCAATTATCAAGCTAACAACAAGACATACTTAAAACTCGAACTCACAAAGTCATATACCATGATCATTGTGTACTAACATTTACTTTAATTTCTCTTGACTATCCTTTCATGCTTCCGTCTGCATATTGAACACAAATAGTTCAACAATATTTAAACATATAAAATAAATACAAATATTTCAATAATACCTAAAACATAGCATAAACATTATTGCAATTATTAACTTCGCCATAGTTTGTAATTCTCACATTTGAATTACGTCTATTATTTTCAATATAACTTAGTTCATTCTATAATTATCAACCATTACACATTGATATTTGATAGATATAAGAATATAACTCTATAGTGTTAAAAGTAATCTATTATCAATTTAAACTTGAAGAATTCTATAATAAATATGATTTTAAGAGCTAATTCTATTTTTATTATAGATTTATAAATGACAGTCCACGTCTAGTAATTATTTTCCAGAACATCATCATTTCATCGTAGTATTATTGTAGTATAATTATTTTTGCCATCCGTCAACAAATTTGTTGAAATGTCTTAAATACAATGACATTTTGATATTCTTTATTATACAAAGTAGATTAACCCGCTATATTTTTATTTTTACTTGAAAATTTTTAAAATTAAAGACCTAAATGTCATTGTATTTTACAAAATTTAAACGATTTTGTTGATGGATGATAAAATAATGATCATGCCACAATAATACTAATACCAAAAAGAAATGTTCTGAAAAATAATAACTAAAATATATTGACACTTATAAATCTAAAACTAAAAATGAAATTAACTCATGATTTTAATATTAAACTTTAATTTTCACATATAAAAATTGTAATAATTTTGTTGTTAATTAATTAATAATATAAGAAAGTGGGAAAAAAAAAAATTAGGGGGTAATTGAGGGTGGCGTTCACGTGTAGGAATCGCGTGGGCAGTGATTTGACCTAGGAGTTTACAAGGAGTGTAAATGATGTGCTGGGGTTGTAATCAAAAAAAGTCAATGACCGAGGGCTACCAAGTGGGCCAGGGAAAGCGTGGCGTGAGAGCCGTAGGATCAGGCTGCAACATTTTCTGCCATCTCTCCACGTCTCTTCCGATTGATTTCGCCATGCGTATTTCCTTTGACGGCGTTAAACACGGAGTGACGCCCGTCACGTCTCCACTGTTTTGTCCTTTTGATTGTGATTTCTCAAGTACGTAGTAGTACTGCTCCATAACCGGCGACGGACGTTTGATACACGGCGCCACTGCCACCCCAAGATCTCCGCTACTGCGCCTATTCTTGTCGATACACACATAGGGGCATCTACACAATTTCATTTTCCGTTAAAATATTGTTTCACAAGACACATTTAAAAGTTGAGATTCGAATTCATGATTTTTGATATGTGATTAGCTCTAATGCTAAATTCAAGTATATGTTATATCTCAACTAAAAGTCTAAGTTAATAATTGTGTTACTTATTTATGTTTGTATATTATATGCTTTTTAAAAAATTGTTAACGAATAACATGTAAAATAACTTATAAGCAAATGTATTAAATTATTTTGTAGTTGAATATAATTTTACAATAATTTTATTTTAAAATTTTGTTGTTTTTAATAATTTGACATTAAAATGTAAAATGGAATTAAAAAATTACACTATAAATTTTGTAATGAATTTTAAATAGGATTGAAAAGATTAAGAAAATGACAAATTATATTATATATATGGTGAAAAATAATACTCGGTAATGACTAAGAGTCAAGAAGAAAAGAGTAATTATTATGATTAGTTGAATATTAAATTTGGTGAGGTGGGGTGGTTGCAAGGGTACTAAATATACAACATTTATTATTGGTTTAGTGTTTTAGGTGGCTTGACTAAATACATACCTGTCTTCATGCTTGCTTTTAAAATGTTGACCCATATATATGCAAACGTTTTCGCACTACGCAAATTTCCACCATCCATTCTCTTTGTCCCACTCTCCTATGTACAACACTTAATCAGATAGTCGAGTAGATAAAATATGATTGTGGTAATTAAATATTACAAATTTTAGTTATTGTAAATATTATTTTGATTGAATCTGTTGCACATGATTTTTTTTAATGTAATTACTTCTCCAGTATAATTTATTAGTTATTACACAAAAAAATAATATTTATTCAACACACTCTCTCAAATAGTACTTTTAAATTTACTTTACTGTTAAAAAAATAATAATAAACAACTCACTACTACCATTGCTACCCTCCACCAAAACAATATATTTATATACCTATACTAGTCCCGACTTCTACGCACTGCTAATTATTTCCCCACTAATACCATACTTATTTTTCCTTTCTTGTTTGATTTTTCACTTTTTGTTGATTGACATAAAAAATATATCATAATTATTTCTCTAATAAAACCTTTTTTTTTTATGTGGTGAAGCAAAAAATATTGTAGTTGCGTGCTTCTTGCTTCTTTTCACATATAAATAAAGAAAATCATTCAACGAGAAAATAAAAGAAAAACTTCATAAATCATGGTAAGGTCATGTCAATATTATTTGTGTTATCATCAATAGTAAGCTTAAACCTCTTTGGAGAGCTTTAATCACATGAAAGCTAAACTATATTCCTCAACCAAGATCTTATGGTCTAGTGATATCTGATTACACTCCCATAAGGAAAAGGGTGGGTTTGAATCTCAGGGCGATATTAACTCTTTGTGCTTTAATAGATTGAGAAAGTAGTTATAAACAGATACTACATGGTAACATAGTCAATAGTACGTACTTAAACTATATTCCTCAAAGTCGATTGTCATCTAGTCCGTAAAGAAAAATTGTTTTAATAAATTTAAGTAGTGCAAATAATCATTATATTTTATTGGAATAAGATTCAAATTAGCCACTGAACGTAACCTAGAAGTACAATTAGGCCACAGAATAAAAAAAAGTGCAATTAAACCACTGAACACTCCAAATGTATGCAATTTTTCCTGATAGCAGGTTACCATCCATTTATCAGGTTGTCTGCTTAAATGGAAGGTGAATTGACATTTTTAAATAATTTTTAATAATGAACTTTAAAAATAAAAAGATTTTTAAATAATATATATATATATATATATATAAAGCCCAACGGCCACCCCATCCCTATTTTCGTCTCCGGTCGTCTCGAACCGGAGACAAAGATCTGCCTTCGTCTCCATGATGCTGATTGTTTCTGCAAAAAGTTCACAAATTCAGAAATAAAATTTGGAAAAAGTTGCCTTCTTTTTAACACTAGATCAAATCTACGAGTATTACTGTTAAAATTCCTCTTTTATCTCTTGTAGTCATAGATCTAGCATACCACCAATTTTATTTTCTCCGAATCTATATATTTTCTGTTAAAAATATAGAAATTACATGTGTTACTGAACATGGATTTTCGAGTAGTACTATATAATACGGAGTACATAGTTATGATTTTAAAATTCTATGTAATATTTTGTTTTTTTTTTTTTTGGTTAATTGCGTGTCTCTGTATATTTATTGGAGACATTTTCTTCTTTTTTAAATTTAATTTTATTTTAAAATTCTATTATTAAAAATTAATTTAAAATAGCAACTATCATCTATGTAAGCAGGTAACCTGATAAAATGGGTGTTAACCTGCTATCAGGTAAAATTGCATACATTTGGAGTGCTCAGTGGCCTAATTGCAATTTTTTTTGGTTCAGTGGCCTAATTGCATTTTCAAGTTACGTTCAGTGGCCAATTTGAACCTTATTCCTATTTTATTTCAAGTAAAAGAATTTATGTGATTGTCTTCTACAGTTGCGTAAACTGTGAAAAGAAATGTACAGTTGTAGTACTTAATTCTATTAAGCATCCCCAAAAAGTCAGCCATTTTTAATGCAAGTAGATCTTCTCCATAAATTCTGCCTTCATTATGATTGTGTCCATGACAAATAGACTCATTAATTGCATAACCCAAGAAATTCAAAAAATTACCGTACCAATTAAATTTTTATCTTTAGAATTTGTCAACTTTTGACTTTGTGGACAAGTATTAAATTCATTAATTAATTTTCTGAGGTTTCCAATTACCAAGTGATCTTTTGCCTAATACATGCATTTTTGGATCTTGCATAGTTGTATTTGTGAATTTGAGTTGTTTTCCCCTACTTGATTGAATACTAACATTTTGCTTTTCAAGTGTGGGCATATACATACATACATACATAAATACATACACACACATTAGAGATCAAATGCGAAGAGCTCTCAGACAAAGAATGGGGTGAAATCTCAATCATTGATCTTGCCAAAATCTACATTTCATAATGATAAAAATTAAATATAAAAAAAAAACGCGGTGACATTAATTATAATAATTTAGTGCATAACTTAGAACTTAAGGTGCATAAGTTCGAAACTTAAGATACATAAGTTTGAAATTAGAGATCAAATGCGAAGGAGTTCTCAGGTAAACAATGTGGTGAAATCTGAGTCATTGATATAGCCAACATTTACCGTCCAGAATGATGAAATTTATATATATATATAAAATGCGATGGCATTATGATTATTTAGTGCATAACTTAGAACTTAAATGCATAAGTTTGAAACTTAAGGTGCATAAGTTCAAAACTTAAGGTGCATAAGTTTGAAACTTAATGTGCATAAATTTGAAACTTAAGGTGCATCAGTTCGAAACTTGAAGTGCATCAGTTCGAAATTTAAGGTGCACCAATTCAAAACTTAAGATGTATCATTTCGAAACTTAAAGTGCATAACTTTAAAATTTTAAGTGCATGACTTTATCCAATAAAATATGTACGTCAAAATTTATAATCGTTGGAAATAAATCTAGCATCTTCTTTTCTAAAATGTAATGCTAATCTGTTCGCATACGCTAAGAAAAATTTTAAATAAACCATTAAACTTTCAAAAAAAAAAAAAGAGTAATAAAACTCTTCAAGTTTTACCTATTTTTTCTGTAACAATCCGATCACTTACATGGATGCCAAATAATAGTTGTTTAAATTTTATATTGATGTGAACTTTATTTTGATAGTATTTTCCTTAATTTTTTAAAAAGAGAACAATAGTGATATAAAAATGTTTTTAATTTTGCAATATTATCCTAATTTAAAAATTCAATTTAAAGAAATCTATTTACGCATGAATTTAATTTTTGGGTATAAATTCAAACAAAAGTTGGAAAGGAATAATCAAACCAGAGAAGAATGAAGCAAAAGAAAAGTGATATGATTATATCATATGTCAAATTCTAAGCCTTCTTCTTCACCAAAAAAATAATAATAATAATAATAATAATAATAATCTAAGCCTTCTAATCCAATAGTTTGGAGGCAGTTAGCTAGTAAGCAGAACGCATATTTTTCCGATATTAATTTAATAAGTCAAATGGTTTAGTACAAGATGCATGTATTTTCTATTTGTTTGTACAAATTATATAAAATTAACATATTTGCAATTATATGTAGCTTGTGAACTCAAATAATTGTGATATTTTAGTGTCTAGTGATTTAGTGATATCAACCTATGATTTTTTTCATATATTTCTTGTTTTATTATACCCCAATTTCTCCATATAGAAGAAAAATTAAAAAGTGGGATGTTGACAACATGACCTAATGCCAAGTAGAGATGTGTAATCAAGAAAACCTAGGTTTTTTTTGGTTAAGCAGGAGATAGAGGAAAACCCAATTTTCCACTTGCATAATTATACTCCTGGGGGGGGGGGGGGGGGGTTCATATGGGAATTCAAAGATATAATGATTCAATATTGCAAGTGGAAACCCTTCTCAGCACAATCTTCTGACCCACCCCACCCTTAGCTTGTTTCCCTTTTGTCTTAGTACTACCTTGATAGATGTCCATTTTCTACTTATTGTTTTTATACTATAACATATATATCATGATACTTTGTTATCAGTTTTGTAATCCAAATTCATTATACCTCTCCCATTTCAAACTTATCATTATATTCTAAGAACCGGTACCCATACTTCGCAAAATGAGACTAATCCAGTTAGGTTAAACATCAATCTAACTATATTAAGATATAACTTTTTCAAGATTTCATATACACATGGGTCAAATATTTCATTGTTTTAAATAACTCAAAAGCCTTAGCTTCCACTTGAGTCAATATATTTTGAATAATTATCTTGTTATAGTGAATCTAAAGTAAAAATCATTTCAATACACTTACTCAAAAACATAATTAATAATATTAATTTGACTTAATAATTAAACCTTAACTAAACATTTAGGGTATGTATTAAGTATTAACAAAAATACATATTTATTATTTTATATTCATCTTTGATTTCAAGAAATAAAATCCACGTGCGTGCGGGCACAATTGAATACACTGTAACCAACTCAAGAGCATTTTTGCATATCTTGAAAGTATCGTTTCATATTATCGTATGTGATAAAGTTATAAATTAATCAGAGCAACCTTACTTTTCCTACGTGGTTTATTTCTCGACCCTCCGACCTAGAGGGTCCTTCTAGATACATGTGTATTTCCTAACACAAGAGTCTACATGCATACATAACGCATGACCTACAGGATAGTAAACTTGCCAAGCTAAGTTTCATGTCATTATACTTGCAGGCCTACATGTCATATTGTCATTAGACTTATTGACCTTCATATCATTAAACTTAATTACCGACCTCCATCTCAATATACTTAATAACTGACCACCATTGGTTAGATAAGTCAGCTGCACCTTCACTTCACCAATTGTCACATCAACAGCTTACACGTGTCATGACTAACTTGAGTGCCCAATAAATGAATTTAGTATAAATACGACATTCTACCTTGTGTGCATTATTAGTTGTCCGTGCAATGGATGTACAATTATATTTTTTCAAGTGCAAAATTAATATTTGTAATAATTACAAAAATAATATGATATTCTTTTCACTTTTATTTATTTATTTTCCAACTATTAGATTTATTATATCAATGACGACTAGCCGTTAACACTTTTCACATGAAACCTTATATATATATATATATATATATATATATATATATATATATATATATATATATATATATATANTTATATATATATATATATATATATATATATATATATATATATATATATATATATATATATATATATATATATATTTATATTTATATTTATATTTATATATATTTGTAAGATTTCTAGAAGAAAGACACCTTGATGCTAATTGACCAACCTATGGGTGTACAAAATTATTAATCGTGCTTGAGATGATTAACCTTGATTTTGATTATTCATTAGTTAATAAAATAATTTTACAACATTAGGCAATACGTACAAAAGAAGATGCACTTGATTGAGTATTTGATAAGACTTTCCTCCATCCATCCATTTTGGACATAAATAATATATAAATATATTCTCTACTATACATTATTTATTTATTTTAATGATTTCTTGTGTAGTGGGTTTTCCTGTCACAATGGTGGAACTCTTGTAATTGTGTGTGTTTTTCTTCCTTATCTCTGATGACAGCAATTTTTGTTGACTTAAATTGCTGTCCACTTCACTCATAACTTAAAAACATATTTGGGATATAGTTTATTATGTCATAGATCAACTGTCTTTTTTATTTTTATTTTTATTCAACTTTTGAATAAATAAATTGAGTTTTATATCTACCCTCCAAAATGGAAGATCCATTGCAGGGAAACATGGCGTGCTAGTGTTGGCACAAGTGTCCAATTGGGTCATAAAATTCTTGATTCTTGACATGCACAAACCATAGTTGACAACGTCTCCAGATTCTCTTTTAATTTATAAGATCTCTCACCTTCAACGTAGTACATAATGCTTATTCTAGGACTCTAGGATGGATATATGTAGCATTTTAATAAAATATTGTATTGTTACCATATAAAGAAACACGAAAAGGTTACACGAAGCGTGACAAAATCATACCAATACAATCAGTTATCGGAAATGGCTAAATACGTACAACTCAAAGAAATATCAAACATGTGTGAAGACATTACCTAATTGTAAACCTCCAAAATTCATTGTCATCCAATCAGGATATCTATTTGCATCACAATATATATATATATATATATATATATATATATATATATATATATATATATATATATATATATATATATATAATCAAGTTCAAACCAGTCTTAACCTGCGAACTACTGAAAGATTGCACTGTAACCCGCAACTACTAGGTGATTGCACCTCAATGACTCTCAGACATGCCTAGATCAGGAACCTTTACAATGCAATCGTATCCAGTGCGGTGCAATATAGTCCTTCATAGTTTGCAAGTTCACACATTATGGTCCGTTAGTATATGATTATGGATATATATATATATATATATATATATATATATATATATATATATATATATATATATATATATATATATATATATA